>NC_041386.1:690043988-690062831 GCF_002162155.2 Triticum dicoccoides
GCGGTCGTCGTCCTGCACCCCGTGCCCGGACTGAGGAAGACGTCGGCGTTGAAGCTCCGGCAGCGGCTGGGCGTCGGGGGCCGACAGCGCGGGGGCGACGGCGCGGGGGCAAAGTTAGGTCGAGTGGGGGGGGGGGATCTGGCGAGGGAGGGAGAGAGGCCAGAGGGGAATAGGTGGAGGGAAGCTTTCTAATGGCGCACCACACGCAGGTGCGCCATAAGTACGACTGTTCTAATGGCGCACCACCCCTCGGTGCGCCATTAGAATTTTGTTTTAACCTAGCCTAGTAGCCATATCTACAGCCCAACCCTATCTACAACAGAACCCACGCACTAGCCCGACTGGTCAGCATGCAGCACACACACCAGGAGGTCCTGGGTTCGATTCCTAGGATCCCCAATATTTTTTTATGCATTTTAAATGGTGTTTTTATATTTATTTGTGTTTAAATATGTTCAAACTTGTTTAAATCATAACAGTAATATTTTTTATGCATTTTAAATGCTGTTTTTATATTTATTTGTGTTTAAATATGTTCAAACTTGTTTAAATTATAACAGTAATATTTTTTATAAAAATAGTAAAAAAATTTTAAAAAATATGTTCAAAAAGTGCGGGTGCAGGGGGCCGGGTGCTCCGGCGGTGGAGCGGGGGAGGGTTGCGATGGGTGGAGCTAGCGGGGGATGGTGCGGGTGCGATCGAGATGGAGGGGGATCGAGGTCGAGATGGAGGGGGAATCGAGATCAAGTGTCCTCATGAATTCAAAAAGTGCCCATGAAATTTAAAAATATTCATGATATCAAAAGGTGCCCATGAAATACAATCGAGAAATGAAGACTACAATTTAAATACAATCGGTCTTAGCTAGCTATCTGTTCACAATCTTCTTGCCCTTCTTTTTCGCAAACAGAGTTCTTCTGTGGAACGGACGTCCTTTAGGTAGGGTGGTCCTGCTTCTTCTTGTGGTGTGTGCTGCTACTTCATCGTCGTCGTCATGTTCGATCTTCGGGTCGCCGTACTTGTCGAAGTCTTGCTCATTGGCTACTCCATCCATTCCGATGATCTTCCTTTTGCCTCTCCTCATGACAACATGACTGGCTTTGGCGGGTCGGTAATGAAGAAGCATTGGTCCACTTGGGAAGCCAGTACCCATGGCTCATTTTTCGCGGTGATGTTTGCGCCCGCGGTCTTGGATTTGGCTTCGGGTATAACCATGGTGGTGAAATACCGGTCTTCTTTTATGACGTTTTTGGCCCATCTGACATGGAACATCGGGACCTTCTCTCCAGCGTAGCTCAGCTCCCAGATCTCCTCGATCCTTCCGTAGTATCTGTCCTTGTCGTTACCGGTGTAGGATTCCATCGTTACCCCGGAGTTCTGATAACCATCGCTCTTCATGTCCTTGTCCTCGGTGTAGAATGTGTAGCCGTTGATATCGTACGCCTCATAGGTCATCAGGTTGTGCTCGGCGCCCTGTGACAAGGCGAATATGAGTTGTTCTTCCGCGGAAGAATCCTCATGTAAAGGGTATGACAGAAGCTTCTGGTTGAACCAACGCGTGAAACATGAGTTGTGCTCTTTGAGTATATCTCCGTCCGTCCTCTGTTGGCCTCGGTCATTGTACGTCTTCTTAATAAAGGTTTTGTGCTCTACCACCCAAGGATCGACCACGTCTATGTGTTGTAGCGCGACTAGGTTTGCTCTTTCAAAGTCGGCGAGTCGACCCTCGAAGTCGACATGCATTTTGCGGCGACCCTCATGGTGACCCCATCCAGCGAGCCTGCCGAGGTGCCTGTTGACGGGCAGACCAACGGGGTTCTCGATGCCTAGATAATTCGTGCAGTAGGAGATGCACTCTTCGGTCAGAAAGCCCCTGGCTATGCTTCCCTCTGGACGTGACATGTTGCGAACGTATCCTTTGATGACACCATTCATCCTTTCGAACGGCATCATGCTGTGCAGGAACGTCGGCCCGAGTTGGATGATATCCTCCACTATATGGACCAGCAGATGCACCATAACGTCGAAGAATGCGGGCGGGAAGTACATCTCAAGCTCGCATAGTATCACCACGATCTCTTCCTGTAGCCTTCTGAGTTGCCTCACGCCAATCGACTTCCGAGAGATGACGTCGAAAAAGTTGCATAGGCCAAATAGCGTTTCACGGACGTGCGCGTCCATGATCCCACGGATTGCAACTGGAAGTATCTGCGTCATCAGCACGTGACAGTCGTGAGACTTCATCCCGCTGAACTTCTGCTTCGCTGGGTCTAGGTATTTGATTATCTTCCCCGCGTAACCGTAAGGAAGTTTTACTCCTAGGAGGCAGGTGAAAAACTGCTCGATCTCCTCCTGACTTAGAGTGAAGCACGCGGGAGGGTAGTCATTTCCGGTCTTCTTGGCCTTTTTGCCTTTGCGACGACTTTCCGTGTCCTGCTTCGCCTCATCATCATCATCATCATCATCATTAGCGTGAAGCTCCTGCCTGATGCCCATTGATTTCAAGTCTGCCCTTGCTTTCGGCCCATCTTTGGTCCTCTCTGGCATGTTGAGCAGGGTACCAAGCAGACTCTCGCACACGTTCTTCGTGATATGCATGACATCAAGGCTGTGAGGCACATGGTGGATCTTCCAGTACGGCAAGTCCCAGAAAACAGACCTCGTTTTCCATACCTTCAGCAGCGGCTCTGGCGCCTTTCGCTTCTTTCCCGGCAGTGGGCAGTCTTTCCAATTTTTCAACAGCTTGTCTATTTCCTCGCCGCTCCTCGTACACGGGCGTTTTCGGGGTTCGGTTTCACCATCGAACAGATCCTTGCGTTTCCTCCACGGGTCATCGTCGCGAAGCCACCTTCGATGTCCCATGAACACGGTTTTTGAAGACCCGGGATCTCTATCTAGCTGGCGATACGTTGTGTCATCCATGCACCTTACGCATCCAGAAAATCCGTGGACTACCTGCCCCGCGAGATATCCGTAACCGAGATAGTCGTGCACCGTCGTGAGCAGTGCGGCTCTCATAGGGAAATATTCTTTCTCTGCGGCGTCCCACGTATTGGCTGGCGTTTTCCACAGCGTGTCAAGCTCCTCTTTCAGCAGCCCCAGATACAGATTGATGTCGTTCCCTGGTTGTTTCGGCCCTTCAATTAGCATACTCATGTGAATGTACTTCCTCTTCATGCACAACCAGGGGGGAAGGTTGTACATCCACACAAACACAGGCCAGGTGCTATGTGTGCTTCTCTGGCCGCCAAACGGATTGACTCCATCGGTGCTCGCGCCCAGCACGACGTTCCTTGGATCGTTCCCAAATTTTGGGTATTCGAAGTTCAACGCTTGCCACTGGCTCGCATCCTTAGGGTGACTCAGCATCTTGTCTTTTTTATCTATCTCCGGATCATTTGCGTCATCTTCTCGCTTCTTCTCCTCCCTATCCGCGTGCCAACGCAGGAGCTTTGCTACCTTAGGGTCCGCGAAATACCGCTGCAGACGAGGAGTGATCGGAAAGTACCACACCGATTTTCGAGGAGCTTTCTTCCTCTTCTTGTATCGAGTGACGCCGCACACCGGATATATGGTAGACTCCGCGTGCTCGTCCCGATAAATGATGCAATTGTTCATGCACACATGGTATTTCACGTGCGGTAAATCCAGAGGACACATGATTTTCTTCGCCTCCTCGAAACTGGTCGGGCACTTGTTCCCCTTGGGAAGACGTTCGTGCCAGAATGACATGTTCTCGTCGAAGCATGCGTCGGTCATTTTGTGTTTTACCTTCATCTCCAGAGCCATGAGCGTTACTTTCAGGCGGGTATCCTCGGGCCTGCATCCTTCATACAATGGAGTAACCGCGTCTATCTCCAGTTGATCCAGCTTGGCTTTCTCTCGGGCGGCAGCTCTTGCGTTATCCGTCCGCTTGAGAAGCAGCTCTTGAATATGAGGGTCCTGCACCCAGCCTCCATCGTCGTCTGCTCCGGCATCTTCATCTTCATGATCATTCCCTTCGTCTTGATCTTCCTCATCATCATGTACGACATCTTCTACATGATGACTGTGTACAACATCACCGTCGTGATCATGTCCTGGAGATTCTTCGTCTTCTCGCCCGCCCTCGCCGCGGTGGTACTTGTCTTGTTGCCCTTCCTCATTTCTTGCCCGGCCCCGGCCATGGACGACTTGATAGTCATCTTCATCACCTTGCCACCGATAGCCATCCATGAAACCACGCAAGAGCAGGTGGTCCCGCACCTGCCCGGAATCCGGGTCCGCAATAAGGCTCTTCAGCTTGCATCTTCGACATGGACATCTTATCTCCGCCTCGTTCTTTTGAAACATCTCGGCCTTCGCGGAGCTCAAAAACCTATTCACGATGCCTTCAGTCATCGTGCGGACCATGGTCGCCTGTGGGGTAGAGCAAAACGATATGTTAGAACCAAGAAAAAATTTGGCATGACCTTCCCTAAAAATAGGACCAAAAAGAATGCATAGTGCCAAAATTCTCGCCAAAACGGAAATGAATCAAAACATTCCGGCAAAATATTGGCAACTATCGCATATTTCAAATACCGGTACCTTCAAACACAAACATATATGCAACACCACAAACACATGCAACACCACAAACATACATAGATCTAGCTAGGCCACAAAAAGTGCATGTGCACGTTGTTGGAGCGAGCTAGGGAGAAAAAAAGTAGATCTATATCATGAAGATAGCTTTCCCTTACTTACCTATCAAAAAAAAGGTAATTTCACCACTTAATTTTGTTGAATCTATGGTGGAAATGAGGTGAGGAGGAGGAGATGGCCGAAAGCTTGGAGAAGGAGGTGGATGGAATGAAGTGGGGAAAGTGAGTGGGTAGGTGTGGGCTGTCCAAAATATCTTGTTGGTCCCAGGTTACTAATGGCGCACCGTAGGAAAATGCGCCATTAGTAACCCTGGTTACTAATGGCGCATCAGCCTACGGTGCGCCATTAGTAGTTTTGCAAAAAAGTAAAAATAATAAGTATATATACTAATGGCGCATCTCCTCTGAGTGCGCCATTACTAGTTTAAACTAGTAATGGCGCACTGTGCCACGATGCGCCATTAGTAGTTTTGCAAAAAAAAAGAATAAAACAAAATTTACAGTAATGGCGCACTGCCTGCTTGGTGCGCCATTAGTAGTTATAGATAGTAATGGCGCATTATGGACCCGATGCGCCATTAGTATGTATGGGAAAATGGAAAAAATAATAATTCATACTAGTGGCGCACCCTGTTTACGGTGCGCCATTAGTGTCTTCCACACTAATGGCGTATCACAAACAGGTGCACCATTAGTATATAGTAGTGGCGCACTGCTTCCACGGTGCGCCATTAGAATCAATCCTATCTATAGCCCTTTTCCTAGTAGTGTGAAGAAGAAGCTTCAAAGGATAACGAATTGCCCGACAGTACATACGCAGCAAAGAAGGTCGTATGCCCTCTAGGATTGGAGGTGCAGAAGATACATGCATGCCCTAATGACTGCATCCTCTACAGCAGTGCGTACATGGATCTGAACGCATGCCCGGTATGCGGTGCATTACGGTATAAGATCAGACGAGATGACCCTAGTGATGTTGACGGCGAGCCCCCCAGGAAGAGGGTTCCTGCGTACGTGATGTGGTATGCTTACCAGGGTTGAAACGTCTGTTCAGAAACGGAGAGCATGCCAAGTTGATGCGATGGCATAGTGAGGACCGTAAGAAAGACGGGAAGTTGAGAGCACCCGCTGATGGGCCGCAGTGGAGAAAAATTGAGAGAAAGTACTGGGATGAGTTTGCAAGTGACCCAAGGAACGTATGGTTTGCTTTAAGCGCGGATGGCATTAATCCTTTCGGGCAGCAGAGCAGCAATCACAGCACCTGGCCCGTGACTCTATGTATGTATAACCTTCCTCCTTGGATGTGCATGAAGCGGAAGTTCATTATGATGCCAGTTCTCATCCAAGGCCCTAAGCAACCCGACAACGACATTGATGTGTACCTAAGGCCATTAGTTGAAGAACTTTTACAGCTGTGGAATGGAAACGGTGTACGTACATGGGATGAGCACAAACTGGAGGAATTTCACCTAAAGGCGTTGTTGTTCGTGACCATCAACGATTGGCCCGCTCTCAGTAACCTTTCAGGACAGACAAACAAGGGATACCACGCATGCACGCACTGTTTACTTGACACCGATAGTATATACCTGGGAAGCTGCAGGAAGGATGTGTACCTAGGCCATCGTCGATTTCTTCCAACCAACCATCAATGTCGAAAGAAAGGCAAGCATTTCAAAGGCGAGGCAGATCACCGGAAGAAGCCCGCCATGCGTACCGGTGATCACGTAATTGCTATGGTCAATGATTTACACGTAATCTTTGGAAAGGGTCCCAGCGGACTAGCTGTTCCGAGTGACGCTGGGGGACACGCACCCATGTGGAAGAAGAAATCTATATTTTGGGACCTACCCTACTGGAAAGACCTAGAGGTCCGCTCTTCGATCGATGTGATGCACGTGACGAAGAACCTTTGCGTGAACCTGCTAGGCTTCTTGGGCGTGTATGGGAAGACAAAAGATACATCTGAGGCACGGGAGGACCTGCAACGCTTGCACGAAAAAGATGGTATGCCTCCAAAGCAGTATGAAGGTCTTGCCAGCTATGCTCTTACCAAAGAAGGGAAGGAAATCTTCTTTGAATGCCTGCTTAGTATGGAGGTCCTGACTGGCTTCTCGTCGAATATAAAAGGAATAATAAATATGTCAGAGAAAAAGTTTCAGAACCTAAAGTCTCATGACTGCCACGTGATTATGACGCAACTGCTTCCGGTTGCATTGAGGGGCTTCTACCGGAAAACGTCCGATTAGCCATTGTGAAGCTATGTGCATTCCTCAATGCAATCTCTCAGAAGGTGATCGATCCAGAAATCATACCAATGCTAAGGAGTGATGTGGTGCAATGTCTTGTCAGTTTCGAGCTGGTGTTCCCACCATCCTTCTTCAATATCATGACGCACGTCCTAGTTCATCTAGTTGACGAGATTGTCATTCTGGGCCCCGTATTTCTACACAATATGTACCCCTTTGAGAGGTTCGTGGGAGTCTTAAAGAAATATGTCCGTAACCGCGCTAGGCCAGAAGGAAGCATCTCCATGGGCCATCAAACAGAGGATGTCATCGGGTTTTGTGTTGACTTCATTCCTGGCCTTAAGAAGATAGGTCTCCCTCAATCGCGGTATGAGGGGAGACTGACTGGAAAAGGCACGCTTGTAAGGGACTCAATAATATGTAGGGATGGATATTCTTGGTCTCAAGCATGCTACACAGTTCTACAGAACTCTACCTTGGTGACCCCGTATGTCGATGAACACAAGAACAGTCTGTGCTCCAAACACCCGGAGCAGTGCGACGACTGGATTACATGTGAACACATCAGGACTTTCAGCAATTGGTTGGAAGCACGTCTCAGAGGTGACAACACTATTTGTGATGAGCTGTACTTGTTATCCAGGGGACCATCTTCGACTGTTACGATTTGGAAAGGATACGAGATAAATGGGAATACATTTTACACGATTGACCAAGATAAAAAGAGCACCAACCAAAACAGCGGTGTCCGCTTTGATGCAACAACCGATAGGGGAAAGGACACATATTATGGTTACATAGTGGACATATGGGAACTTGACTACAGACATGATTTTAAGGTCCCTTTGTTTAAGTGCAAATGGGTCAATCTGTCAGGAGGCGGGGTACAGGTAGACCCACAGTACGGAATGACAACAGTGGATCTGAAAAATCTTGGGTACACTGACAAACCATTCTTCCTAGCCAATGATGTGGCACAGGTTATCTATGTGAAGGACGTGTCTACCAGACCGAGAAAAAGAAAAGATAAGGAAGCGAATACATCATACGATGAGCCAAAGCACCACATAGTTCTTTCAGGAAAAAGGGACATCGTGGGAGTGGTGATGCAGAAAACAAAACAAAAAATCTAGGAAAAAAAATAAAAATAGCAACAATAAGTAAAGAAAAAAAGTGCCTCCTACTGGGCCCCCACGGCCTGAATACGACTAGAAACCCACCATGGGCCAGGATTCAGGCCCGCAGGTGGCCCAGTAGGCTCATCAGGCAAAGCAGTAGTAAGTAGGCCCGTAAGCCTGCAGTGGAGAGGAGCTCGAGAGGGGTGCGGCAGTGGGGCTTATAAACCACTGCGCGCCCCTCTCAGCTAGCGAGGTGCCGCACCGTGCCAGCACACGACCATTGGTCCCGGTTGGAGGCACCAACTGGGACTAAAGGGGGGCATTGGTCCCGGTTCGTGGCACCAACCGGGACCAATGCCCACCCTTTAGTCCCGGTTGGTGGCACCAAGCGGGACCAAAGGCCGCCGCTTCCCACCCTTTGGGCTGCTGAAAAGAGGCCTTTGGTCCCGGTTGGTGGCACTAACCGGGACTAAAGGGTACATTGGTCCCGGTTGGTTTCACGAACCGGGACCAATTCTCTTCATATATAACTAGCACTTAGCACTTTCTCCAAAATCCATCCCTTTCTTCTCCGCCCGACGCCGTCATCGCCGAGCCGTCAGGCTGCTCCACCTCGTCGTCGCCGCCGCCTCCGACGCTGTCAGGCTGCTCAACTTTGCCGTCCCCGCCGCCCTCGACGCCATCTGCCCCGATGCCGGCGCCACTCCCCGCGCCCCGACGCCGCCCGCCGTGCCCCGCCACCCCCTGTGAGCACCTGCCTCGCTCCCGCCGCCCCTGCCCTGCGCGGCCGCCGCGCCGCCGCCCCTACCCTCCACGGCCGCCGCGCGCCGCCCTGTCCTGCGCGGCCGCTGCGCCGCCGCCCCTGCCCTGCATTTTTTTGTATATGTGTATATATGCAATTTTTTTTGTATATATGTGTTCGTATGTGTATATATGTGTATTTTTTTGTGTATATGTGTATATATGTATGTTTATGTATGTGTATATACTAACAACCTAAATATAATGTTCATAACATTTTTTTTGTTTATGTATGTTTTTTAATATATGTATTAATTTTCTATTTAGGTTGTTAATTAGTATTAGGTTTTAGGTTAGTGCATTTTAGTTTAGTGTAGAGGAAAAAGTAAAATAAGAAGAGTTAAAAAGAAGAAAAAGAAGAGGAGAAGAAGAAAGGAATAGAGGAGAAGAAGAAAAAATAGAGTATTCTATTTTTTCTTCTTCTCCTCTATTCCTTTCTTCTTCTCCTCTTTTTTTCTTTTTTGTTTCTTCGATCTTCTCCTCTGTCGTCGTCGATATACCCCCCTCGGCCCTCTCGCTCGACCAAAACTCTCGAGGACACCCAAACCCTAGAGAAAAAACGGTGTTGGTCTATACCCCCTCCCGCTGCGCCCCTACCCGACAAACTCTATTGAGGCCACCCAAATTTACCAAGTTAAAAGAGCGTTGTCGTCGAGGCCACCCCAAACCCTTGAAGCATTATCGTCGGGGCCACCCCAAACCCTTGAAGCATTTTTTTGTTTATATATGTTTTTTAATATATGTATTAATTTTTTATTTAGGTTGTTAGTATTAGGTTTTAGGTTAGTGCATTTTAGTTTAGTGTAGAGGAAAAAGTAAAATAAGAAGTGGAAAAAGAAGAAAAAGAAGAGGAGAGGAAGAAAGGAATAGAGGAGAAGAAGAGAAAATAGAATATTTTCTATTTTTTTTCTTCTCCTCTATTCCTTTCTTCTTCTCCTCTTTTTTTTCTTCTTTTTTTTCTTCGATCTTCTCCTCTGCCGTCGTCGATATACCCCCCTCGGCCCTCTCGCTCGACCAAAACTCTCGAGGACACCCAAACCCTAGAGAAAAAACAATGTTGGTCTCTACCCCCTCCCGCTGCGCCCCTACCCGACAAACTCTCTTGAGGCCACCCAAATTTACCAAGTTAACAGAGTGTTGTCGTCGAGGCCACCCCAAAGCCTTGAAGCGTTGTGTCAAGGCCACCCCAAACCCTGGAGAAGCAGCGTCGAGGCCACTAATTAACATGATTCCTTATTGTGATTAGCTAGCTAGTTCTATGTTGCCACTAATATATATCCATCTGTACCATGCATGTTTGAATAATAATTGACATGTTGTAAATATTTGCAGAAACTATGGAGCACTACCGAGACGAAGCAACAGAAGAGATGTTGGGGGAGATAATCGCAGAAGGAACTAATGTCGTTGTGTCATTTTTCATCGAAGTCGTTCGTCAGGAAGGACTGGGTGAAGAAGAGGGCTATGTTCATGATGGCTTCGGCCCATTAATGCCGGTACAAGAAGAGGGCTATGTTCATGATGGCTCCATGACACAATGGAGGTACAAGAAGGAGACCGTGCTGACTGCTCTATTGACCGAACCGAGTTCGGCCAGGTATATATATATTAGTTAAGCCCGTGCTGACTAGTTAATTGATGCATCCATTGTTTTGGTATATGTACACATATTAATTACTCTCGTCTTTCTTCCTTTTAATTTCTAGCCCTCCGGATCGAGCAAAACTTCGGTAAGGAGACGAGGCCTGAAGAAAAAGTTGAGCTCGGATGAAAGGTTTGAGATCAGAGAAATCGCGCCCGACGACGAACCGATTGAACCCATCCGGACAAAGAACGCATTTTCTTCTCAGTGCGGGGTTCTTGTTAGGGACAAGATCCCGATCAGCATCCAGCAATGGTATAAGCCTAAGGAGGAAGACCCTGAGGTGTCTTATGTCAATGATATGCAGAAAGAAGATCTTTGGACTCAGCTGAAGGCAAATTTCACCCTACCGCCAGAGGAGGATCCGGAGAAGCCAGTTAAAGAGCAATTAATCAAGTCTTGTGCTCTTAAGAAGATGGCAACCCTATTTAGGAGGTGGAGGAAAGAGCAGAACAAGTTTGTCGACAAAAAAAACACACCAGAATTCATCGGCAAATATGATAAGATCAAAGACCACTGGCTCGCATTTGTGGCCCACAAGACATCGGAAAAGAGTAAGAAGATGTCGGCGACAAACAAGCAAAATGCTGCGAAGAAGAAGCTTCACCATCGCACGGGGTCAGGTGGCTACCTCAAAGCCCGGCCTAATTGGTCCAAAGCTGAGAATGATCTGCTTGAAAAAGGGATCGAACCAGAGACAATGAGATGGCCAGACCGTTGCTGGACTTGGTTCTTCGGGGCTGGCGGAACCTTGGACCTTGTATCAGGGAGGTGTTGTTGGACGGACGAGCAACTGGAAATACCAGTCAAGAACCTTCGACACTATATCAATGCAGTGCAGCAAGGGACGTTTGTACTAGACAGGGAGAAGGACGAGCTCACAATGGCCCTCGGGAATCCTGAGCACCCTGGACGGACACGAGGCACGCCAGGCTCCATTCCGTGGAAGTTTGGTTTTCCGGACGCAGGGGGTTACAACACCCATGAGAGGAGGAAGAAACTAGAGCAGGGCCAACTGCAGGCGCTGCACGAAAGGGTAATGGGGCTAGAGGAACGAGAAGAGGAACGAAAAGCAGCAGATCGCAACAAACGACCTGCCGAAGCTTCCCCCGAAGCTACCCCGCCATCTTAGCGGAGAAGTAGCGTGGCTTCCACGGAGCTGCTTCAACTGGAGCTTGTCTTGACGGCTCCTGCCAGCTATCCCATGGATGCTATCACGGGGACTCAAAATTGTCACCTAATGACGCGATGGATGAATTTGAAGGTCAAGGCGGCTGTTGGCTCTGTTTATCCTACTGAAAAAGGTGCAACTTTTCACTGCCGGCCGATTCCAAAAGGATATGCTAGGGTGATGGTGGACGAAATAACAGAGGGATTTGAGGACCTCCTGCTTGACCACCCTACCGGTGAAGGGGAGACTAGGCTGGGTTCTGCTCTGAAGACTCCATGCCTATGGCGGAAGGAGCTCATCAACCTTCCGAACTGGACGCCTCCGCTGCCTCCTCCTCCTCCGGCAAGTCAGGGCACTCCGCCTCCTCCTCCGGCGAGTGATGATCAGGGCATGCGTGGCGGCACTCCGCCTCCTTCTCCGCCTGCGCCAGCGCTCCCGAGCAGCCAGCAGCCTCCTCCTTCTCAGCCTCGCCAACAAGGGCAGAAGAGACCCGCCGCCGCCCCGTCTGCTCCAGCGCATCGTACTCCTTCTCCTCCGCCTCGTAAGCAAGCACGAAAGAAGACAGACGCCGCAGCCGCTCCGTCTGCTCCGGCGTCTAGCAGCACAACCAGAGGCGGGAGGTAATACAGATACGGTCCACCTCTCAAGCCTCTAGAGAAGTTACCATACGAGAGGACCGAGGAGGAAAACGATACGATTGTGCGGACCCACGTGAAGGAGTGCTTTGAAGGGGTGAAAGCAAAGAGACATCCACCTCCGGAGCAGAAGGTAGATCCGGTGAAAGCAAAGCGCATTATCGATGCCCTGAGGAAACCACCAAAGTCTCCACCGAGAACCAACTATCAGCGCATTACTGAACAGACATATCTCGAAGCCCAGCGGTCGGGAAGTACTGTCAGTGATAAAAGGTTAAAAGAACGAGCAGAGGGGAAAAATTGCCCAGCTCGGCGAACAAGCACAGCAATCGTGCCCCCCGCTTAATGTGTCTAATGCTCCGGGGACGGTGGCCGGTTATGGCAATATTGCAGATTACCTGCCTGACGATCAACTTCCTGATTTCTTGGAGGTGGACGAACACAGATACGAGTACGGTAAGCCTCTCGTCAAAGATGAAAAATCTCTGACAACAATGGTGCGAAGATTCCATAATTGGTACATGAAAAACCGCAGAGAGTCTGGGGGGACAAATGCTTTGTATCTGAATATTAACGAGGATCACGACCTCGTTGCAACTGATTTGTTGACTGTTCCATTTGATGAGTTCTTCGCGTTCTTCAATCAAAAGGCCCTCGATAAACTAATGGTCTTTTGCTACTGTCTGTAAGTACTATTTCTGTCATTCAGTCTCTATATATATCTCGGCTCTTTCATTGCATGTATTTATAATTAATTATCCTCAATATATTATGCAGATTGAAGATCGTCGAGTTCAAAAAACAAGAAATTTATGATATTAGGTTCATTAACACAAATATCATAGATGAATTTCTGGTTAAAAGGACGTCAAAGAGGCCGAGGACAACTTGCTACGATCGTTGATCAAAAATCAAAACAAAGATACCATACTCTTTCCTTACAACGGCAAGTGAGTGTTACTGTCATGTGCATATTCGGTTTCCCTTATTACTCGAGCGAGGTTATAGTAATGTAATTGACGAGTTATGCATACGTGCGCAGGTACCACTATGTTATTCTGGAGATTAAGCTTGAGCGGGGACTAGTAACCGTCTTAGACTCGAGACAGAAAGATCCCGAAACCTATGCAGACATGACTGAATTGCTCAACAAGTAAGTTCAATCGATCATTATCGCACCATATCAGCAACTTTTTGTTCATTTCCTGTTATCTCAAGTAATAATAATTATTTTCTTTGTCTTGCAGGGTTTGTAAACAGTTCACCGCAAAAGCTCGGGGACTGCCGAAGGAGCTGCGATATATATACCCGAAAGTAATACTACTAGCTAGCTAGTTGCGCGCATCTCCGTTGATTCTATAACTATACTTTCATCAATGCCATTTATAATGCTTCATTATAAGTTTGATTGACCTCTATTTCTCATAAAGTGCTTGTGGCAGGAACAAGGGAATGATTTCTGTGGACACTACGTGTGCGAGTTCATCCACAACGCGACTTTGAAAAACAAGCGGGGCTACTCTAAAAGACAATATGAAGTGCGTAAGCAATAATATTCACAATTTCATTTTATTACACCATCATTTCTGTTGAGTTTCATTCATATATATGTATTAATTAACCCCCTTCTTCAAATTAGACGTGGCAGATGCGAAATGAACTCCTAGAACCAGATCGCATGAAAGCAATTCAAGAGGAATTGGCGAGATTCTTTCTTGATCACGTCATCAATAAAGCCGGAGAATACCATGTGGAAGTTGATTTCAAATGCTAGGGGATTGTAATTAAGAGATCTTATACATATTGTACATGTATGTAGCCAGTAGCGTCGGATACATGATACAAACACTTGTTGTTCGACCAATCTCTCGGAGAAGGAGAGGTCGATCGATCACTTCTCTCGGTATGCATGACGAACTTCTGTACTCAATGGTTCTCTCGATCACTTATGTATATAGTACGTAGCGTCGACCAAGCACAGACATAAGAGAGGACACTTCTCCCTATTAATTAGCTAGCTAACACAATATATGAAACACCTAAATTAACCCCCAAAACCCCTCCTTTCAAAAAAATAAAAAACCCCAGCCACTGGAATGCTGACGCGTGGATGCCTTTTAGTCCCGGTTGGTGCCACCAACCGGGACCAAAGGCCCCCCTACCTAGGCTTGGCGCACCGGCCACGTGGAGGACCATCTGTCTCGGTTCGTGTTTGAACCGGGACTAAAAGGGGGAGGTATTAGTAACGACCCATTAGTCCCGGTTCATGAACCGGGACTAAAGGCCCTTACGAACCGGGACTATTAGGTGTTTTTCTGCTAGTGAGTTCTCGACCTAGAGCTCTGCTCACCAGCCATGGCAACGACGGACGAAGAAGAAGCACTTATGAGGAGGAAAGGTAGAGTAATTTTTGGTTAGGTAGTTCCCCTTTTTATAACCTAAGTACTAGCACTAGTAGTACTAATACCTGCATAGTGGGAACACGTTCAGGTTTGGTACGTAGTACTAGTAGGTGTGAGCAGGCTTTCGAATGTGATGGGAACAAGGTAAAGGTTAATTGATGGTTTTGGTTTCGAGGCCCGAAACGTCTCCCGATGAGTTTAGTAGAACATAAATTTCAAGTAGACTACACTGCTTAAATGCGTAAATATTATGTTACTGTCAAAAATTGGCACAAAATACGAAGGAGACCGATGGAAGTACTAGTAGCAACCCATGATTTAACTACTCGCATGTGCGCAATGGAGTAATAATGTCTTTCTTCCCCCCTCACGTCCACTCAATTTGCATGCGCTGTATTAATTGACCATCAATGAAGTGAACGACTTTACACGCGTCAAATTATCACATGGGGTGGATCTTGTTACAAAATTGTGTCCGCCCGTGTACCCGCGTGTGCGTGCGAGGGAATGAGTGCGTGCGTGGCGTGCGTGCACATCTTCGCTTCGTGCATGTACCGCCAGTATGGCTCAGGGAGGACGAGTACATTCTTCTGGAACCAGCAACACGTCACTGTGATCAATCCACGCAAGGAGGTCGCGACAACGCCTCCACATGTGCCACGTGGCTTCATGAACTGTAAGAGAGACACTGTGTAGCGTGCCATTGGTATTCTAATTTACGTGTTTTGCACATACTCGAAGTACTAGTAATTTACACGTGCATCGCACGCATCAGATTTTGCAACCAAATTATGAATAAATACCACACTATAGCATGTAAGCTCTTAGTCATATATGCGTGATGTACCCCTTCATTTAATTCTTATAGTTCATCTCATTCAAAATCAAATTAGTTTTTATAAAAAAGCTAAGAACGCGTGAATAGGAAAAACATGGAATTATAGTGGAATGTCGTATTGAATCCTACAGGATTGTACGAGTGTTTGATTGTGCATACAAAAAACGCAGAATTCTTTCAAAGAGGTTTGAGTGGATGGGATGTTTCCTATGAAATCTAGTGCAAATGAATCATATGGAAAAATTCCTATGGTTTACAATCCTACGAATCAAACAACCAAGATAGGAAAAATTCCTAATGATTAGAATCCTCCAAAATTCCTTTGAGAATCCTTTGAATCAAAGAAGCCCTTAATCTATTTTATGATTCATGGAATTGTGCGTTGTAAAGCATAAAGTAAAAACAAATAATGGCAATTCAACTAGAAAATAAGTTTGGGCAGTTATGATACGGAATATTCTAGAACAAAAGAGAACCACTGTTATTTTGAGGTTTGTGCATTATGCTTAAGTTCAACCATGGAGTCTGCTAGATTGTACATGTGGAAAAATCCGGTGGGGGCTAGAAGATGGTGCGAGGGGCCGAGTGGAGGGAGACTATGAAGGAATGGACAAGTGCGAGATCGATATTTAGAGAGAGGGGGCGAACACGTGCGTTGTTGCACGCAGTGGCGGAGCCATGAAAAATAAATGAGCTAGGGGGCCAAGCATTGCTAATCCTTTACGAGGAGGGTCAATTCATGAAATTAAACCTTTTTTAGCAGCAATTGTCTAATGATCACATTCATATTAACCTCGATATATAGTGATGTTAGGGGGGGCAGGGCCCTTACTGCCCCCTGTCTTCGCCATTGTGCACGCATCTGAGAGATGAAGCGGAAGGCATGGATGATGAGAGGGGGATGTTGGATATATAATTAATGTGGGTGTATTAGCTATTTATGTTAATCCTATATAGAGAGGTATAGATTGATCGATGTGGACGTGGGAGAGGTATAGATTGATCGATGTGGACGTGGGAAAGAGGGTGAGACCTCACTGGTTATATCGATTGATCGGTTTGTGTGGAAAACTATGAAAGACCTAACTATATACACACATACATAGAGGAACATCGATCGTTGCGCATGCACGCGTGAGAGATAAAGAATGCCCGGTATGAGGGAGAGGGGGATGTGTGTGGGTGTGTGCCTTCATGGGAGACCGACCTGAAGAAAAAGATTGCATGCGTGCGATAGATAATGCCGACTGGTAGTGTGTGTGCATGCATGCACGAGAGAAAGTTAGTGGTACAATTGTAAAGAGAAGACTACTGTGTGGATGTAAAAGAATAGGTGAGGTCATAATCAATGTAAAGTTGAATTCAAATATTTGAATAAGAGATCGTGATGTTTGAAACCCATGCATGCATGAATATAACGGAGATCTGCGCGGTGTGCTTTGGAAACGAGCATGTTGTAATGTATACACATTGAACAAGGTCAGACTGATTTGAATTTGAGATACCGATGGCAGACATCATTTGCCCATGTCGCATCCGTGCATGTAATTGGAGATGATGGGCGGCTTTCGCATCACATATATATATCTATACCCCTATATATATATTATATTTTTTTTATTGTGAGCGGGTAACTTTAACTTTGAAAGATGGTCGTTGGATGAGGCGAATCCGAAGGTCCAAAGATGGCAAATTTGAGCACTATTGGCCGTTGGATATCATCTAGATTCCACCAGATTTCACCACATGTATAATCTAGAAGACTCCATGGTTGAACTTAAGCATAATGCACAAACATCAAAACACAAGTACTTCTTATTTGTTCTAGAATCTTCTGTATCATAATTGCCCAAATGTTTTTCTACATGATTTGCCATTATTTGTTTTTACTTTATGTCTTACATCGCACAATTCCATGAATCTTAAAATAGATTAGCTTTCTTATAAAAACTAGATGATTTTGAATGAAGTGAACTATGAGAATTAAACGAACATCTACATCATGCATATATGACTCAAAGCATGCATGCTATAATGTGGTATTTATTCATAATTTGGTTGCCAAATCTCATGCGTGCAATGCACATGTACCTCACTCTAGTCTAAATGGTGTTTGTGTGTGTGTTGTGCGTGTTGAGGTGCAAATTGTCTTTTTTTGGGGTACACGTTAAGCTTGTTCTTCCGAAATTTCAAGCTGCGCCTTGTTATGCCAAAAATTGAAGCTAGCTTCTCTGTCTATCGTGCTGCGAAACTCCCGCCTCTTCAACCCGCGCCTTGTTAGCCCGAAATATTTAAGATATATCTTTGTCTCATTGTGCTCCAACAACTCCCTCCATCTCAACCCGCGCATTGCTATTCGAAATTACAACGCGTGCGAAAACTCCCACCTCCTGTGAAATCCCGACACGCGAAATGCCCATGGTACACCTGAACCGAAGGAACCGCCTCATATCGGTGGGGGGTACTTTCGTAACTTACCCCACATTTCGGACAAGCACGTCTCTAAGCCATGGTTCCCCACTGCCATCCCATCCGCCCACCCATTCGTACACCGAGGCCGCGAAAACCCGCGACGAAACCCCACACCCTGCTCCGTCCGCCACCCAGCTGGAGCTTCTTCCCCGACGATGTCGTGCATAGCAACACCTCGACGTCCCTCATCCATCGTACCGGATGAGGATCCATCGTCGATCTCATCGTCCCGCCGGTTCAACCACCCCATCCTCCACCTCCAAGGAGCTGCCCCGACGTTCCCCTCGTCTTTCGCGCCACCTCCATTCCCACACCGCCGTCTTCACCTGCACCATCGGAAGAGCATCATCATCACCGTTTCCTCGGATGAAGCTGCGGCCTAATCGGCGCCACCAAAGAGGTTGTACACTAATCGCCGCATTTTCTTCTTGATTCGATCTCATGGTGCTGCCGGTGCTCGGCCCCGAGCCGACAGGGCGCGGCTCCATCCACGGCAGCATCACCGGCCACTTCCTCCATGGCGTCGCTCCCTCGGCGGCGACGTCCACATCAGTAGGAGTTGCTGCTGCTTTAGCTTTCGCTCGCGCTGCTTCTCTTCTCTTGCTCTCGGTCCCCTGCCTGGTCTGCTCTTGCTATTGCTCTTGCTCGTGCTACTGCTCTCGCTCTTGCTCTTGCTTGCGATGCTGCTCCGATTTGGCTACACTTCAGTCGACTGAATCGAATTTTGGGTAAGTCGATTTCCATGGGGTGGGCTCGCCGGGGTGAAGGAAGAACCATCCGCAACGGGGAGGGGGGCTCGCCGGAGAGGTACCCCACTATCTATCTTAGGGTTCAGGATGGGGGCGGTGGTCGCCGGTGGTGGCGGGGCGGTGGCGGGGCGGTGGCGTGGG
>NC_041386.1:690063185-690101370 GCF_002162155.2 Triticum dicoccoides
GGCGCACCACCGGCCGCGGGCGGCGGGGGGCTGCTGTTTGGCCGGTGGTGGCTGGCAGCTCACGGGGGGTGGAGGTTGAAGATGAATCGCAGGCCCTTGATTTCGTATCCAATGGCTGCAAAATCGACTGACCAGAGATGAAAAAGTCAGTCGACCGACGTGTAGCCTCACCTTGCTAGTGCATTCAATTTCGACAGCAAAATTCAGTTTCGATAGCAAAATTCAGTTTCGACAGTTAGGTTCAGTTTCCAAAGTTAAGTTCAGTTTCGACAGTTAAGTTCAGAGATGAGCGGCTGATGTATTTTACATCTAGCACTTTGTGGTTATGTATTTTACGTCATGTATTTGGAGATGCTATTAGAATTCCACTCAGGTTAACACTGTTCGTTGTCTCTCTTGTCCTGGTTCAGCCTCGGCGTCGTACAACTCACTGGAGCTGCTCCAACAACGAAACCCTCCATCACAGCGGAGCAGTACCTCGGGCTCCATCTCCAGACGCCTAAGATCTTCTTCCCCTCCTCCGACAGCAAAGTCAGCCGGAGCATCCTCATCGTCCAACCCAATCACGCTGAGATCGACATGGCTTCGCCAAAGAGGTTGTACACTTGTTGCATCTCTTTTTTACTCTACATGTTATATATATTGTCCAATGAGCACTCATAGTAATGGGAAATACGATTATTTTATCCTACTATATGACAATCAGTGAGGTACCAGGCAACTTAGCTATCCGTGATGGACTCTCTTGAATGCCATCATTATTTATCTCTGCGCGTTTGAGTTGTGCATTTGTCGATGGGCCTGGGAGTTGAGCTAGTATGGCAGTGGCCTGGGTCCAAAGCAATAGAAGTAGCACAGAAACATTTTTTTAGTGTAGGATTTTCCTTGCTCAAGCCTGCCTACTAGAATCGCCAGTGCTTGAAAGGAAAAGTGAATGAAAAACATAGGAATTGGAAAGTTTCCTATGGTACTACTTTTCATGAATTTGGTGCAAAGGAATGGAGCAAAGGAAAACTGTAGGATTTGTTCCTTTAGTGACTCCTTGAAAGAAAAACCGTAGGAGTTCTAATTTCCAGTTATCCTCCTTTTCATATTCCTATTCATCAAGCACAAGACTAAGAGATAGTAGCATAATAGAATTATAACCGTACATTTTCTTGTGGTTTGACTTAATCTCACCATGCTTTTTTGCATCCTGTGATCTTCCAATTGTTGTGAATCTAACACCCAGATTGGCAGAAATCCTGTGTTTTTAAATTCTCTGTTTTGCACGTGCATTCCTATCCTATTCCTGTCTATTTCCTATCCCTGCATTGTTGGAATCCTCAAATTCAAACAAGCCCTTACTCAATTACTTCTATTACAGATATGTGTCAAAGAAAACCTTGTGTTCCGCCCAGCTCCTGCGACATTGTCTTCCACCCTAGCTCAGCTGCTCCAACGACGGAAGGGTTCACCACAGCAGGGATCCGCTCTCCAGACTGTCTTTCGCCGCCTCAGATCTTCTTCCCCGCCGCTGGCAGCCACGACAACTGCATTACCATCATCAACTGAGCAGATGACCTTGAGGACTACACGCGTCCGCAAGAGAGGTCACATTCTTCCATGTCTGCTTATCTTATGCGTCGCTTAATATGATGACATGCTACATTATCGTCGTGTTCACCTATTAGACTCCGAGTCAGGTCCAAACTAATGCTGAAACTTGAGTTTTTAAATGGTTGTGGGGTACATATTGGGGCAGCAATTAGTACTATCTGTCTACTATCTGGTTAATCTCCGGTGTCTACTATGAGTTTCATGTTGGGTGCAAACAAACATTAAAGGAGCCATTATCTGTATTTTTTAACTAAAGCTATTATCTGCTTGCTATCATTGGTTTTGGGTCTATCCACAGTTTGCTACCATCACTCTGGATTTGTGCATGCACTCCTTACATAATCTCACTATGTTTTATTCCTATGCATGCCAGTTATTGTACACAATGGAACTGATCATGTAGAGCAAAAGAGACGAGCCTTGCGTGGCAATAAAATTTCATGCAGACGTTGTTCCATGGTGGGAGCAAAGGCAGCCCCCCTCCACCCAGTTCGGATCGTAATCAAGAGGAAGATAACTATTCTGAGGGGGATTCAGAAGGAGAAGACCACTCCTATTTACCCCATGAGGTCTTCGCTCTAACTTGGCATGCTGATGTTGGTAATATCATGCATATGGTGCCTTGCATTGCTTACTGTAAACATTAAAGATGTCATCTGCTTAGTTTAGACATGCATTGTGTCAATGCCATCTGTTTTGTTTCTTTATCGTATATGTGAATCATGCAATGCCATCTTGTCTAGCCAGGCATCATATATGTGAATTTTGCAATGCCACCCTGGTTAGCCAGTCATCTTATATGTGAATTATATCATGCCATCATTTTTTTATTATGTGTTAAATTTGTAAACAATTTTAGTACATTCAATTACTCTTCCTGTGCATCAGCCATTCAGCACGGTCATGGAAAAATCTGGAGTGGAAACAAGGTCTTCAGAGCAGACAATGCTATCTGATGAAGCGCATGTCTTGCTGGTTACCGATAGCTCCTCAGAGGAGGATTTAGAGACAGATGACCAGTCATATTTCCCCCCTGAGGTGCATGCCCTAACTTGGCAGGGTTATGTTACTCATATCGTGCGTATGGTATCTTGCATTGCTATGTCATTTGCTTAGTTTAGACATGCTTTGTGTGAATGCCACCTGTTTAGTGTCTAATTACCATATATGTGAATTATGCAATGCCATCTTGTTGCAAGACATTATATATGTGAATTATGCAATGTTATCTTGTTGCAAGGCATTATGTATGTGAATTATGCAATGCCATGCTATTTAGGCAAGCGTCATATGTGTGAATTATATCATGTCGTCCTTTTTTTGTATTTCTCATTGCTTTGTCGATAATGTTTGTATATTCAACTGCTCTTCCTGTGCATCAGCCATTTGAATTGGTGATGGAGAAATCTGGAGTGAAAACAAGGTCTTCAGAGCAGACAATGCTACCTGCTAAAGCAGATATCTTGCTGGTTATAGATAGCTCTTCAGAGGAGGATACAGAGGCAGATGACCAGTCCTATTATCCCCCTGAGGTGTATGCTCAAACTTGGCAGGGTTATATTACTCATATAATGCATATGTTGTATTGCAATGCTTATTTTTTACATCATATACACAATATTGAATGCCATCTCCTTAGTTGACACATCATATATGCAATTGCCCTCTGCTCACTTCCTTAGTATATAAATCATATCTTTGAATTATGTCATGCCATGATGTTTACATAGACAACATGTATCTGAATTATGGCATGCCAACCCATTTTCTAAAGACATAATATAGTTATATCATCTCATCATGTTTACATAGTCATCATATTTTAAATTATGTCATTCTATCTGTGAATTATATCATGCCATCATGTTTCCATCGACGGCATGTTTGTGATTTATGGCATGCCAACCACTTTAATAGACACATCGTATAGTTATATCATGTCATCCTGTTTACATGGTCATCATATTTTGAAGTATGTCATTCTATCCTGTTTAGTTAGCCATCATACATGTGAAATTGTGTCATGTTATCCTGTTTAATTAGCCATCATATATGTGAAATTATGTCCTGCAATTTTGTTTGCTTAGAAAACATAAATGTGAATTATTGCATGCCCTGTTTTCTTCCCTACTATCCATTGCACCTGTCTATCTTACAATGTCTATACATTCAATTACTCTTCTTGTTTATCAGCCATTTCAATTGGAGGGAGTGATGGCAGTATCTGTGGGAGTAAAAACACAGTCTTCAGAAAACATTGTGCTACCTGTCGATGCAGATAGAACCACGGTTGTACTTGCCCAAGAATCAGCCCCACCACAGATAACCCACACTCATGCAGATTGTACCCCTACCAAGTTGGACAGAGAACCAGCTACACCCCTTCTAACCCCAACCCTAGCAGATAGACACCCAGTTCCCGTTGACACAACACCGTCTCCACCACAGAGCACCCAAACACGAGCAGTTAGTAAGGCAACTGCAGTGCCCAAATCACGAGGACCACCACTCTGATCCCGAAGTCAACGCTTAAAGCAGAAGAAGAATTGTTCTCAGGTCAGGTTCCGTAGCTATGGTTCATACTACTTTGCTCTTGCATCACTGTATTTACTGATACCAACCAATTTCAAATTTGAAGGATGCAATTGAAACTCCAATGGCGCAACAGGTATGTTTTAAACCTGTTTCTTCAACGTGCTTGGCTGTTTGCTGTTGTAACTTGCTCTATGTTGATTTCAGTTTCAATTGAATAAACAGTTATGTTCTCATGCCATGCACATTACAAGTGTTGTTATTGTTGTCTAGTTTCCCACACTTATATTTTGTCTATTCTGCTTTGTCTTAAATAGATATGATTCGAACTGTATCTATCTTGATTTGGCAACATAAACTAGAATGATATAGACCATACAGTGACCATACTACATAGATATATGTTTGTTTCATGTTGTTATCCTGTCCACCTTACTACTGAACTAGTCTACCAAAATGAGTTTCATATACTACATTGTAAACCTGAGATGTGTTTGTTTGTTTCCCTTTTAGAACGCGGATAAAATATTGAAGAAGAGTACCCTGTTATGCAATGGTAAAGGAAGTAATGCAGATAAGGTTCAAGATAGTGAGACATCCCAGTTGGTCTCCAAGAAAGCTGATAAAAACTATATTGAGGACACTAAGACAACCCCAAAGTCCTGTCTTGATGTAGTGTTCGAGTTACTGGCTACCACTGCTGGCACCTGCTTTTTGAACTCGTTGCCTGAATCAGTTCGGCTTCTTGAGTCTCAACATCAAGTTGAAAGATATCGATCAGATGTTATGCGACAGGAAGCTGAAGGACTGAGGAAGTCCCTGCAGAATTCAGATGCATACTTTCTGGTGCAACAGCAGGCGCTGGAGGACTTAAGCGCCAAACAAGAGAAAGTTAATAAGCTTGCTAAGCATCTTGCCAGCATTATGGGTACCCAGGATATTGTTTCTTGAGCTCTTCTGAAGTGGTTTCAGTTCTGGACTTGTTTTGCTGCGGCGTTTATATGCTGCTATGTTCCCTATATTTGCACTGGTGGCGAACTTTGATGCCCAGTGGATGTAATATGTGTAATAGCCGTGATAGCCTAGTGTAAGTTGCTTGCTTATTTATTTCCTTGTTGTCTTGTTTATTTGTTTGCTTGTAGTCAGTGCAGTTCTTTTTCTGTGGTTTGCTAGTGGCTGCAATAACCTATTTTTTTAAACTAGGCCACAATAACCATGGGCTAATATTTACTATAGTGACACTGCACCTACGGGCTGTAGAAACAGTGGGACTTCTACGGGCCGTATAAACAGTGGGCCTTCCACGGGCCGCAGAAACAATGGGCCTTCTACGGGCCGCAGAAACAATGGGCCTTCTACGGGCCATATCATCAATGGGCCTTATACGGGCAGTATGATCGATTGGCCAAACATGGGCCAATAACAGGCCGCATGATGGCCGTAAACGGGCTAGAGTTGGAATCATCTGTTCATGGGCCGACCATAACGGGCCATCGTTAATAGGCCGTATTTCATGACGCTATGAAAACGGCCCAATGTGTTAACGGACCACAAATGGGCCGACTGTAACCACGGGCTGAATTTGGCCCATAAGCAGAAAATGACAGTAACGGGCCGTAAGTAAACGAATGCTGGAAATGAGCCCAAGAATAAATGGGCTCTGAGAAGGCCGAAAGATAACATGGGCTGGAAATGGCCCAATGGAATAACGGGCCCTTAATGGCTATAAAGTGATACACTGTTCATTACGGGCCAGTTTCACCACGGGCCGTTAATGGGTGTAAAGTAATACACTGTTCATCACGGGCCAGTTTCTCCACGGACATTAATAGGCCAAGAGTTACATAGGGCCTCATATGGGCCGAAAGACATCATGGGCCATACATGGGCCAGAAGCGAAAACGGGCTGGAATCATATTGGGTGGCCCAGATGACGCTACTGGGCCTAATTCGGATAGGGCATAACGGGCCTTGGGTTAGCGGGCTGTAAATGGGCTATATGCAAACATGCCGTTAATAGGCTTTACATGGGCTGGCCCGCCACCTTTTGACCAAGTCAAATGGGTCGGCCTTTTCACAGGAATGGGCCTCTGTTGGGCCGTGCCATGTGTCGACGTATCATAGGTGCCTTCTGTCCAATGAGTGGATGACATCTGTCCCAACGGTGAGCCGACACGTGTTTCCTCCAGCCAATGATGATTTTACACGTGGAAAATCCCCATTGGTCGGGGCTGCTAACGGGTTATCGGATCCAAAACCTAACCCAATAGCTTAACAGCGTTCCGTTACGATGGATGCCACGTGTCGGTCACCCTTGATGAAAGCACTTCTGTGACGCGCGATTTATCGTCATGGAAGTGGAAACTTCCGTGATGATAATTTTGGTAATGTCATGGAACACTTCTACGACAGCACAAGTATGACTATCTTGATTGTGTCATGGATGTACATGCATGACAAAAAACGCGACCTACTGTGACAAACACGTATCATCACGGAAGTGTATTTTTTTTGTAGTGAGTCCTACTCCCAGTGGGAGTAGGACTCCTCCCGGCGCCTCTCCCCTTGGCCGGCCGCACCCCCCCTTGCTCCTTTGTATACGGGGGCAGGGGCACCCTAGAGACACAACAATTGATCGTTTGATCTTTTAGCCGTGTGCGGTGCCCCCTTCCACCATAGTCCACCTCGATAATACTTTAGTGGTGCTTAGGCGAAGCCCTGCGTCGGTAGAACATCATCATCGTCACCATGCCGTCGTGCTGACAAAACTCTCCCTCAACACTTGGCTAGATTGGAGTTCGAGGGACGTCATCGGGCTGAACGTGTGCTGAACTCGGAGGTGCCGTACGTTCGGTACTTGGTCGGTCGGATCGTGAAGACATACGACTACATCAACCGCGTTGTGCTAATGCTTACGCTTACGGTCTACAAGGGTATGCAGACAACACTCTCCCCTCTTGTTGCCATGCATCACCATGATCTTGCTTGTGCGTACGAATTTTTTTGAAATTACTACGTTCCCCAACAGTGGCATCCGATCCTGGTTTTATGCGTAGATGTCATATGCACTAGTAGAACACAAGTGAGTTGTGGGCGATATAAGTCATACTGCTTACCAGCATGTCATACTTTGGTTCAGCGGTATTGTGAGATGAAGCGGCCCGGACCGACATTACGCGTACGCTTACGCGAGACTGGTTTCACCGCCACGAGCACTAGTTGCTTAAAGGTGACCGGCGGGTGTCTGTCTCTCTCACTTTAGTTGAACCGAGTATGGCTACGCCCGGTCCTTGCGAAGGTTAAAACAACACCAACTTGACAAACTATCGTTGTAGTTTTGATGCGTAGGTAAGAACGGTTCTTGCTCAGCCCATAGCAGCCACGTAAAATTTGCAACAACAAAGTAGAGGATGTCTAACTTGTTTTTGCAGGGCATGTTGTGATGTGATATGGTCAAGACATGATGCTAAATTTTATTGTATGAGATGATCATGTTTTGTAACCGAGGTATCGGCAACTGGCAGGAGCCATATGGTTGTCGCTTTATTGTATGCAATGCAATCTCCCTGTAATGCTTTACTTTATCACTAAGCGGTAGCGATAGTCGTAGAAGCATAAGATTGGCGAGACGACAACAATGCTACGATGGATATCAAGGTGTCGCGCCGGTGACGATGGTGATCATGACGATGCTTCGAAGATGGAGATCACAAGCACAAGATGATGATGGCCATATCATATCACTTATATTGATTGCATGTGGTGTTTATCTTTTATGCATCTTATCTTGCTTTGATTGACGGTAGCATTATAAGATGATCTCTACTAAATTTCAAGATAAAAGTGTTCTCCCTGAGTATGCACCATTCCCAAAGTTCGTCGTGCCCAGACACCACGTGATGATCGGGTGTGATAAGCTCTACGTCCATCTACAACGGGTGCAAGCTAGTTTTTGCACACATAGAATACTCAGGTTAAACTTGACGAGCCTAGCATATGCAGATATGGCCTCGGAACACTGAGACCGAAAGGTCGAGCGTGAATCATATAGTAGATATGATCAACATAATCATGTTCACCATTGAAAACTACTCCATTTCACGTGATGATCGGTTATGGTTTAGTTGATTTGGATCACATGATCACTTAGAGGATTAGAGGGATGTCTATGTAAGTGGGAGTTCCTAAGTAATATGATTAATTGAACTTAAAATTTATCATGAACTTAGTACCTGATAGTATCTTGCTTGTTTATGTTGATTGTAGAAAGATGGCCCGTGCTGTTGTTCCGTTAAATTTTAATGCGTTCCTTGAGAAAGCAAAGTTGAAGATGATGGTAGAAATTACACGTACTAGGTCCGTAACTTGAGGATTATCCTTATTGCTGCACAGAAGAATAACGTCCTGGAAGCACCGCTGGGTGCCAGACCTGCTGCAAGAGCAACACCAGATTTTGTGAACGTCTGGCAGAGCAATGCTGATGACTACTCGATAGTTCAGTGTGCCATGCTTTACGGATTAGAACTGGGACTTCAACGATGTTTTGAACGTCATTGAGCATATGATATGTTCCAGGAGTTGAAGTTAATGTTTCAAGCAAATGCCCGGATTGAGAGATATGAAGTCTCCAATAAGTTCTACAGCTACAAGATGGAGGAGAATAGTTCTGTCAGTGATCATATACTCAAAATGTCTGGGTATAATAATTACTTGATTCAACTGGGAGTTAATCTTCCGGATGATAGCGTCATTGACAGAATTCTTCAATCACTGCCACCAAGCTACAAGAGCTTTTTGATGAACTATAACATGCAAGGGATGGATAAGACGATTCTTGAGCTCTTCGCAATGCTAAAGGCTGCGGAGGTAGAAATCAAAAAGGAACATCAAGTGTTGATGGTCAACAAGACCACTATTTTCAAGAAAAAGGGCAAAGGGAAGAATAAGGGGAACTTCAAAAAGAACTGCAAGCAAGTTGCTGCTCAGGAGAAGAAACCCAAGTCTGGACCTAAGCCTGAAACTGAGTGCTTCTATTACAAGCAGACTGGTCACTGGAAGCGGAACTACCCCAAGTATTTGGCGGATAAGAAGGATGGCAAGGTGAACAAAGGTATATGTTATATACATGTTATTGATGTGTACCTTACTAGAGCTCGCAGTAGCACCTGGGTATTTGATACTCGTTCTGTTGCTAATATTTGCAACTCGAAACAGGGACTACGGATTAAGCGAAGACTAGCAAAGGACGAGGTGACGATGCGCGTGGGAAATGGTTCCAAAGTCGACATGATCGCGGTCGGCACTCTACCTCTACATCTCTCTTTGGGATTAGTATTAGACCTAAATAATTGTTATTTGGTGCCAGCGTTGAGCATGAACATTATATCTGGATCTTGTTTAATGCGAGAAGGTTATTCATTTAAATCCGACAATAATGGTTGTTCTATTTATATGTGTAATATCTTTTATGGTCATGCACCCCTGAAGAGTGGTCTATTTTTGATGAATCTCGATAGTAGTGATACACATATTCATAATGTTGAAGCCAAAAGATGCAGAGTTGATAATGATAGTGCAACTTATTTGTGGCACTGCCGTTTAGGTCATATCAGTGTAAAGCGCATGAAGAAACTCCATACCGATGGACTTTTGGAACCACTTGATTATGAATCACTTGGTACTTGCGAACCGTGCCTCATGGGCAAGATGACTAAAACACCATTCTCCGAAACTATGGAGAGAGCAACAGATTTGTTGGAAATCATACATACAGATGTATGTGGTCCAATGAATATTGGGGCTCGTGGCGGATATCATTATTTTCTCACCTTCATAGATGATTTAAGCAGATATGGGTATATCTACTTAATGAAACATAAGTCTGAAACATTTCAAAGAATTTCAGAGTGAAGTTGAAAATCATCGTAACAAGAAAATAAAGTTTCTATGATCTGATCGTGGAGGAGAATATATGAGTTACGAGTTTGGTCTACATTTGAAACAATGCGGAATAGTTTCGCAACTCACACCACCCGGAACACCACAACATAATGGTGTGTCCGAACGTTGTAATCGTACTTTACTAGATATGGTACGATCTATGATGTCTCTCACTGATTTACCACTGTCATTTTGGGGTTATGCTTTAGAGACGGCCGCATTCACGATAAATAGGGCACCATCAAAATCCGTTGAGACGACCCCTTATGAACTATGGTTTGGCAAGAAACCAAAGTTGTCATTTCTTAAAGTTTGGGGCTGTGATGCTTATGTGAAAAAACATCAACCTGATAAGCTCGAACCCAAATCGGAGAAATGTGTCCTCATAGGATACCCAAAGGAGACTGTTGGGTACACCTTCTATCACAGATCCGAAGGCAAGACATTCGTTGCCAAAATGGATCCTTTCTAGAGAAGGAGTTTCTCTCGAAAGAAGTGAGTGGGAGGAAAGTAGAACTTGATGAGGTAACTGTACCTGCTCCCTTATTGGAAAGTAGTTCATCACAAAAATCGGTTCTTGTGACATCTACACCAATTAGTGAGGAAGTTAATGATGATGATCATGGAACTTCAGATCAAGTTCTTACTGAACCTCGTAGGTCAAACAGAATAAGATCCGCACCAGAGTAGTACGGTAATCCCGTTATGGAAGCCATGCTACTAGATCATGATGAACCTATGAACTATGAAGAAGCGATGGTGAGCCCAGATTCCGCAAAATGGCTTGAGGCCATGAAATCTGAGATGGGATCCATGTATGAGAACAAAGTATGGACTTTGATTGACTTGCCCGATGATCGGCAAGCAATTGAGAATAAATGGATCTTCAAGAAGAAGACTGACGCTGACGGTAATGTTACTGTCTACAAAGCTCGACTTGTTGCAAAAGGTTTTCGACAAGTTCAAGGGATTGACTATGATGAGACCTTCTCACCCGTAGCGATGCTTAAGTCTGTCCAAATCATGTTAGCAATTGCCGCATTTTATGATTATGAAATTTGGCAAATGGATGTAAAAACTGCATTCCTGAATGGATGTCTGGAAGAAGAGTTGTATATGATACAACCGGAAGGTTTTGTCGATCCAAAGGGAGCTAACAAAGTGTGCAAGATCCAGCGATCCATTTATGGGCTGGTGCAAGCCACTCGGAGTTGGAATAAATGCTTTGATAGTGTGATCAAAGCATTTGGTTTTTTACAGACTTTTGGAGAAGCCTGTATTTACAAGAAAGTGAGTGGGAGCTCTGTAGCATTTCTGATATTATATGTGGATGACATATTACTGATTGGAAATGATATAGAATTTCTGGATAGCATAAAGGGATACTTGAATAAGAGTTTTTCAATGAAAGACCTCGGTGAAGCTGCTTACATATTAGGCATTAAGATCTATAGAGATAGATCGAGACGCTTAATTGGACTTTCACAAAGCACATACCTTGACAAAGTTTTGAAGAAGTTCAAAATGAATCAAGCAAAGAAAGGGTTCTTGCCTGTGTTACAAGGTGTGAAGTTGAGTAAGACTCAATGCCCGACCACTGCAGAAGATAGAGAGAAAATGAAAGATGTTCCCTATGCTTCAGCCATAGGCTCTATCATGTATGCAATGCTGTGTACCAGACCTGATGTGTGCCTTGCTATAAGTCTAGAAGGGAGGTACCAAAGTAATCTAGGAGTGGATCACTGGACAGCGGTGAAGAACATCCTGAAGTACCTGAAAAGGACTAAGGATATGTTTCTCGTTTATGGAGGTGACAAAGAACTCATCGTAAATGGTTACGTTGATGCAAGCTTTGACACTGATCTGGACGATCCTAAATCGCAAACCGGATACGTGTTTACATTGAACGGTGGAGCTGTCAGTTGGTGCAGTTCTAAACAAAGCGTTGTGGCAGGATCTACATGTGAAGCGGAGTACATAGCTGCTTCAGAAGCAGCAAATGAAGGAGTCTGGATCAAGGAGTTCATATCCGATCTAGGTGTCATACCTAGTGCATCGGGTCCAATGAAAATCTTTTGTGACAATACTGGAGAAATTTCCTTAGCAAAGGAATCTAGATTTCGCAAGAGAACCAAGCACATCAAGAGACGCTTAAATTCCATACGGGTTCTAGTCCAGGTGGGAGACATAGAAATTTGCAAGATATATATGAATCTGAATGTTGCAGACCCGTTGACTAAGCCTCTTCCACGAGCAAAACATGATCAGCACCAAGGCTCCATGGGTGTTAGAATCATTACTGTGTAATCTAGATTATTGACTCTAGTGCAAGTGGGAGACTGAAGGAAATATGCCCTAGAGGCAATAATAAAGTTATTATTTATTTCCTTATATCATGATAAATGTTTATTATTCATGCTAGAATTGAATTAACCGGAAAAATAATACATGTGTGAATACATAGACAAACATAGTGTCACTAGCATGCCTCTACTTGACTAGCTCGTTAATCGAAGATGGTTATGTTTCCTAACCATAGACATGAGTTGTCATTTGATCAACGGGATCACATCATTAGGAGAATGATGTGATTGACTTGACCCATTCCGTTAGCATAGCACCCGATCATTTAGTATGTTGTTGTTGCTTTCTTCGTGACTTATACATGTTCGTATGACTATGAGATTATGCAACTCCCGTTTACCGGAAGAACACTTTGTGTGCTACCAAACGTCACAACGTAACTGGGTGATTATAAAGGTGCTCTACAGGTGTCTCCGAAGGTACATGTTGGGTTGGCGTATTTCGAGATTGGGATTTGTCACTCCGATTGTCGGAGAGGTATCTCTGGGCCCTCTCGGTAATACACATCACTTAAACCTTGCAAACATTGCAACTAATGAGTTAGTTGGGGATGATGTATTACGTAATGAGTAAAGAGACTTGCCAGTAACAAGATTGAACTAGGTATTGAGATACTGATGATCGAACCTCGGGTAGGTAACATACCGATGACAAAGGAACAACGTATGTTGTTATGCGGTCTGTCTGATAAAGATCTTCGTAGAATATGTGGGAGCCAATATGAGCATCCAGGTTCCGCTATTGGTTATTGACCGGAGACATGTCTCGGTTATGTCTACATAGTTCTCGAACCCGTAGGGTCCGCACGCTTAACGTTATGATGACAGTTATATTATGAGTTTATATGTTTTGATGTACTGAAGGTTGTCCGGAGTCCCGGATGTGATCACGGACATGACGAGGAGTCTCTAAATGGTCGAGACATGAAGATTGATATATTGGAAGCCTATGTTTGGATATCGGAAGTGTTCCGGGTGAAATCGGGATTTTACCGGAGTACGGGGAGGTAACCGGAACTCCCCGGGAGGTTAATGGGCCTTAGTGGGCCTTTACGGAGAAGAGGAGAGGCGTCCAGGGCTGGGCCGCGTGCCCCTCCCCTAGTCCGAATAGGACAAGGAGAGGGGGGGGGCGCCCCCCTTCCTTCCTCTCTCCCTCCTCTTTCCCCCCTCCCATGTCCTAATCCAACTAGGAAAGGGGGGGAGTCCTACTCCCGGTGGGAGTAGGACTCCTCCTGGCGCGCCTCTCCCCTTGGCCGGCCGCACCATCCCTTGCTCCTTTATATACGGGGGCAGGGGGGCACCCTAGAGACACAACAATTGATTGTTTGATCTTTTAGCCGTGTGCGGTGCCCCCTTCTACCATAGTCCACCTCGATAATACTGTAGCGGTTCTTAGGCGAAGCCCTGCGTCGGTAGAACATCATCATCGTCACCACACCGTCGTGCTGACAAAACTCTCCCTCAACACTCGGCTGGATCGGAGTTCGAGGGACGTCATTGGGCTGAATGTGTGCTGAACTCGGAGGTGTCGTACGTTCGGTACTTGATCGGTCGGATCGTGAAGACGTACGACTACATCAACCACATTGTGCTAACGCTTCCGCTTACGGTCTACAAGGGTATGTAGAAAACACTCTCCCCTCTAGTTGCTATGCATCACCATGATCTTGCGTGTGCGTAGGATTTTTTTTGAAATTACTACGTTCCCCAACACTAGCACGGTTATGAACATATTTCTTCAAGACTCCCATGAACCTCTCAAAGGGGAACATATTGTGTAGAAATACAGGACCCAAAACGTTAATCTCTTTGAAAAGGTGAACTAGGACGTGCGTCATGCTGTTAAAGAAGGATGGTGGGAATACCAACTCGAAACTGACAAGACATTGCAGCAAATCATTCTGTAACCTTGGTATGATTTCTGGATCGATTACCTTCTAAGAGATTGCATTGAGGAATGCACATGGCTTCACAATGGCTAATCGAACGATTTCCGGTAGAAGCCCCCTCAAAGCAACCGGAAGCAGTTGCATCATAATCACGTGCCAGTCATGAGACTTTAGGTTCTGGAACTTTTTCTCTGCCATATTTATTATTCCTTTTATATTCGATGAGAAGCCAGACAGTACCTTCATACTGAGCAGTCATTCAAAGAAGATTTCCTTCTCTTCTTTGGAAAGAGCATAGTTGGCCTAACCCTGATGTATGCCGTCTTTTCCGTGCATACGTTGCTGGTCCTCTCGTGCCTCCGGTGTATCTTTTGTCTTCCCATACATGCCCAAGAAGCCAAGAAGGGTCATGCAAAGATTCTTTTTCACGTGCATCACGTCGATTGTGGAGCAGACCTCTAGGTCTTTCCAATAGGTCAGGTGCCAAAATATAGATTTCTTCTTCCACATGGGTGCGCGTCCGTAAGCGTCCTTTGGAACAGGTTGTCCGCCAGGACCCTTTCCAAAGATTACCTTCAAATCCTTGACCATATCATGTACATCAGCACCAGTACGGTGGCGAGGCTTCATCCCGTGATCCGACTCACCTTTGAAATTCTTGCCTTTCTTTCTTACGGGATGCCTGCTCGGAAGAAATCGATGATGTCCCAGGTACACATTCTTCCTACAACTATCCAAATATATAATGTCGGTATCATCCAAACAGTGCGTGCACCCGCGGTATCCCTTGTTTGTCTGTCCTAAAAGGTTACTGAGAGCAGGCCAATCATTGATGATCACGAACAGCAATGCCTTTAGGTGAAATTCTTCCTGTTTGTGCTCATCCCACGCACGTACACCTTTTCCATTCCACAACTGTAATAGTTCTTCAACTAATGGCCTTAGGTACACATCAATGTCGTTGCCGGGTTGCTTAGGGCCTTGGATGAGCACTGGCATCATAATGAACTTCCTCTTCATGCACAACCAAGGAGGAAGGTTATACAAACATAGAGTCACATGCCACGTGCTATGGTTGCTGCTCTGCTCCCCAAAAGGATTAATGCCATCTGCGCTTAGACCAAACCATACGTTCCTTGGGTCACCAGGAAACTCCTCCCTGTACTTTCTCTTGATTTTTCTCCACTGCGACCCGTCAGCGGGTACTCTCAACTTTCCGTCTTTCTTATGGTCTTCTCCGTCCCGTCGCATCGCCTAGGCATGCTCTTTATTTTGGAACAAACATTTCAACCGTGGTATTATAGGAGCATACCACATCACATTCGCAGGAATCTTCTTCCTGGGGCGCTCGCCCTCGACATCACCTGGGTCATTGCAACTGATCTTATAGCGCAATGCACCGCATACCAGGCACTCGTTAAAATCCTCGTACTCACCGCGGTAGAGGATGCAGTCATTAGGGCATGCATGTATCTTCTACACCTCTAAACCTAGAGGGCAGACAGCCTTCTTCGCTTAGTACGTACTCCCGGGAAATTCGTTGTCCTTCAGAAGCATATTATTTATCATTACCAGCAACTTTCGAAATCCCTTGTCAAATACACCATTCTCTGCCTTCCATTGCAGCAATTCCAGTGTGGTGCCCAACTTTTTCTTGTCACCTTCGCAATTCGGGTACAACAATTTCTTGTGATCCTTTAACATGCGCTACAAGTTCTTCTTCTCCTTTTCACTTGCGCAGTTTCTCTTTGCATCGGCAATGGCCCGACCTAGATCATTAGGGGGCTCATCTAATGCCTCTTCTTCAGCTTCTTCCCGCATGGCCGGCTCAGCTTCTTCCCCCATTGTTGTATCATCGTATTCATGGAACCCATGGCCAGGATAGCTATCGTCGTCCTCTTCTTCTTCATTGTCTTCCATTATAACCCCTCTTTCTCCGTGCTTGGTCCAAACATTGTAGTGGGGCATGAAACCGGACTCAAACAGGTGGACGTGAATGGTTCTTGAGTCCGAGTAATTGTGACTATTCTTACACCCAGCACATGGACAAGGCATAAAACCATCTGCCCACTTGTTTGCCTGAGCCGCAATCAGAAAAATATGCACGACATCAGTGAACTTGGGAGAGCATCGGCCATCATACATCCATTGTCGGGCATCTTCACAAGACACCACCAAATAGACCAAATTAATACAAGTTCATACATAAAGTTCATACAACACTTAAATGCAACATACAAATAACTCTCTAGCTAAAGAATTTAAATGCAACAACAAATGTGATCAAGATCGCAACTAAGGTAACAATTGATCCAATAGCATAATGATACCAAGCTACGCTATCAATGGCATATTTTCTAATCTTTCTAATCTTCAACCGCATTTTCTCCATATTGATCTTGTGATCATCGAGGACATCGGCAACATGCAACTCCAATTCCATCTTCTCCCCCTCAATTCTTTTGAATTTTTCTTTCAAATACTCATTTTTGATTTCAACTAAATTTAACCTCTCGACAATAGGGTCGGTTGGAATTTCCGGTTCACATATCTCCTAGATAAAAATGTCCATGTCAACTTGATGGGCACAATTTGTCATAAACACGAAATGCAACAAATAGTTTTAAAAGAGAATATACCACATCCGAATCATAATACGGACGAGGGCCGACGGGGACGGATATCAAAACTATGGCACTATGTATAACAAACAACGTAGGGTAAGATAATTATACAGGTAACTATATATCTAAATCACACAAACATGATTTTTTTATATAAAAAAGATAAGAACAAGAGGCTCACCACAAGGTGGTGCCAGCGACGGGTCGGTGCGGACGATCGACGGTGATTACGATGGAGACGGGAAGGCACTAAGTAAACCACACCTACATATGCAAATTAAGAGTTATTTTAAGCTCAAATTGCATATAAATCAAATAAACTACCACATATATTTCCTCCCAAATTACTAAAACCCACAAATTAATCACTATATAAAGCATTGCAAGAGCTAATCTAGCAATGTGAGATGAAAGGACAAAGTTGCTGACCTTTGTGATCACTTGAATGGATGGGTGATACGTCCATTTTGCATCATGTTTTTATATCAATATTTATTGCATTATGGGCTGTTATTACACATTATGCCACAATACTTATGGCTTTTCTCTCTCTTATTTTACAAGGTTTATCATGAAGAGGGAGAATGCCGGCAGCTGGGATTCTGGCTGGAAAAGGAGCGAATATTGGAGACCTATTTTGCATTGCTCCAAAAGTCCTGAAACTCCACGAAAGTCATTCTTGGAATTAATAATAATTATTGAGCGGAAGAAGTACAATAGGGAGCCCACACCCTGGCCACGAGGGTAGGGGGCGCCCCCACCCCTACTGGGCGCGCCCCCTGCCTCATGGGCCCCCTGGTGGCCTTCCGGTGCCCATCTTCTGCTATATGAAGTATTCTACCCTCAAAAAAATCATAAGCAAGCTTACGGGACGAAACTCCATCGCCACGAGGCAGAATCTTGGCGGAACCAATCTAGGGCTCCAGCGGAGCTATTCTGCCGGGGAAACTTCCCTCCGGGTGGGGGAAATCATCACCATCGTCATCACCAACAATCCTCTCATCGGGAGGGGTTAATCTCCATCAACATCTTCACCAGAACCATCTCCTCTCAAACCCTAGTTCATCTCTTGTATCCAATCTTGTATCCAAAACCACAAATTGGTACCTGTGGTTTGCTAGTAGTGTTGATTACTCGTTGTAGTTGATGCTAATTGGTTTGCTTGGTGGAAGATCATATGTTCAGATCCTTAATGCATATTAATACTGCTCTGATTATGAACATTAATATGCTTTCTGAGTAGTTATGTTTGTTCCTGAGGACATGGGCGAAGTCTTGCTATTAGTAGTCATGTGAATTTGGTATTCGTTCAATTTTTTGATGAGATGTATGTTGTCTCTCCTCTAGTGGTGTTATGTGAACATCGACTACATTACACTTCACAATTATTTGGGCCTAGAGGAAGGCATTGGGAAGTAATAAGTAGATGATGGGTTGCTAGAGTGAAAGAAGCTTAAACCCTAGTTTAAGCGTTGCTTCGTAAGGGGCTGATTTGGATCCACTAGTTTCATGCTATGGTTAGGTTTACCTTAATACTTCTTTTGTAGTTGCAGATGCTTGCAATAGGGGTTAATCATAAGTGGGATGCTTGTCCAAGAAACGGCAGTACCCGAGCACCGGTCCACCCACATATCAAATTATCAAAGTAACGAATGCGAATCATATGAGCGTGATAAAACTAGCTTAACGATAATTCCCATGTGTCCTCAGGAGCGTTTTTCTCATTATAAGAACTTGTCCAGGCTTGTCCTTTGCTACAAAAAGGATTGGGCCATGCTACATCTTCAGCTTGCGTTGTTTTTTCTTGAAGAGAAAGGGTGATGCAGCAATAGTAGCGTAAGTATTTCCCTCAGTTTTTGAGAACCAAGGTATCAATCCAGTAGGAGGCTCCTCAAAAGTCCCACGCACCTACACAAACAAACAAAAAACTCGCAACCAACACAATAAAGGGGTTGTCAATCCCTTCACGGCCACTTGCGAAAGTGAGATCTGATAGAGATAGTATGATAAGATAAATATATCTTTGGTATTTTATGATGAAGATTGGAAAAGTAAAGATGCAAATAAAAGTAGATTGAAAGCTTATATGATAAAAGATAGACCCGGGGGCCATAGGTTTCACTAGTGGCTTCTCTCAAGATAGCATATGTATTACAGTGGGTGAACAAATTACTGTCGGGCAATTGATAGAAAAGTGAATAGTTATGAGATTATCTAGGCATGATCATGTATATAGGCATCACGTCCGCGACAAGTAGACCGACTCCTGCCTGCATATACTACTATTACTCCACACATCGACTGCTATCCAGCATGCATCTAGAGTATTAAGTTCATAAGAACAGAGTAACGTATTAAGAAAGATGACATGATGTAGAGGGATAAACTCATGCAATATGATATAAACCCCATCTTTTTATCCTCGATGGCAACAATACAATACGTGCCTTGCTGCCCCTGCTGTCACTGGGAAAGGACACCGCAAGATTGAACCCAAAGCTAAGCACTTCTCCCATGGCAAGAAAGATCAATCTAGTAGGCCAAACCAAACTGATAATTCGAAGAGACTTGCAAAGATAACTCAATCATACATAAACGAATTCAGAGGAGATTCAAATATTTCTCATAGATAAACTTGATCATAAACCCACAATTCATCGGATCTCGACAAACACACCGCAAAAAGAGTTACATCAAGTAGATCTCCACAAGAGAGGGGGAGAACATGGTATTGAGATCCAAAAAGAGAGAATCAGCCATCTAGCTAATAACTATGGACCCGAAGGTCTGTGGTAAACTACTCACAACTCATCGGAGGGGCTATGGTGTTGATGTAGAAGCCCTCCATGGTCGATTCCCTCTCCAGAGGAGCCCCGGAGAAGGCTCCAAGATGGGATCTCGTGGATACAAAAGGTGACGATGGTGGAAATTGTGTTCCCGTGGCTCCTTGGATGTTTTTGGGGTACGTGGGTATATATAGGAGGAAAAAGTACATCGGTGGCCGCCCGAGGGGCCCACGAGATAGGGGCGCGCGCCCTATAGGGGTGGGTGCGCCCTCCACCCTCGTGGCCGCCTCGGCTGCTTCTTGGCTTGCACTCCAAGTCCTCTGGATCACGTTTGTTCCAAAAATCACGCTCCCGAAGGTTTCATTCCGTTTGGACTCCGTTTGATATTCCTTTTCTTCGAAACACTAAAATAGGCAAAAAACAGCAATACGGGCTGGGCCTCTGGTTAGTAGGTTAGTCCCAAAAATGATATAAATGTGTAAAATAAAGCCCATAAACATCCGAAACGGGTAATATAATAGCATGGAACAATAAAAAATTATAGATATGTTGGAGACGTATCAAGCAGCCCCAAGGTTAATTCCTGCTCGTCCTCGAGTAGGTAAATGATAAAAACAGAATTTTTGATGTGGAATGCTACCTAGCATAATTCTCAATGTAATTTTCTTTATTGTAGCATGATTGTTCAGATCCAAATGGTTCAAGATAAAAGATTATAAAACATAAAAATAATAATACTTCGAAGCATACTAACAAATAATCATGTCCTATCAAAATATCATAGCGAAAGAAAGCTTATCCCTACAAAATCATATAGTTAGGCCATGCTTCATTTTCATTACACAAAATACTCCCATCATGTAAAACTCCGATGACGAGCCGAGCAATTGGTTCATACTTTTTAACGTGCTTCAGATTTTTCAACTCTTACGCAATACATGAGTGCAAGCCATGGACATAGCACTATGGTGGTCTATGGTGGTGGTTGTGAGGACAAAAAGGGAGAAGATATTCTCACATCAACTAGGCGTATCAACGGGCTATGGAGATGCCCATTAATAGATATCAATGCGAGTGAGTAGGGATTTCAATGCAACGGATGCACTAGAGCTATAAATGTATGAAAGCTCAACAAAAGAAATTAAGTGGGTGTGCATCCAACTTGCTTGCTCACGAAGACCGAGGGCATTTTGAGGAAGCCCATCATTGGCATATACAAGCCAAGTTCTATAATGAAAAATTCGCACTAGTATATGAAAGTGACAACATAGGAGACTCTCTATCATGAAGATTATGGTGCTATTTTTGAAGCACAAGTGTGGAAAAAAGATAGTAACATTGTCCCTTCTCTCTTTTTCTCTCATTATATTTTTTTCTTTTTTCTCTTTTTTTCTTCCCTTTATTTCTTTGGCCTTTCTTTTTTTCTTTTTGGCCTTTCTTTTTTTGGCCTTTTTTTGCCTTTCTTTTTTTTTCTTTTAAAGTACGAAGTCTCATCCCGACTTGTGGGGGAATCATAGTCTTCATCATCCTTTCCTCACTGGGACAATGCTCTAATAATGAAGATCATCACACTTTTATTGATTTACAACTCAAAACTAGAACAACATATGACTCTATATGAATGCCTCCGGCGGTGTACCGGGATATGCAATGAATCAAGAGCGACATGTATGAAAATTATGAAGGCGGCCTTGCCACAAATACGATGTCAACTACATGATCATGCAAAGAGCAATATGACAATGATGATGCGTGTCATAATAACGGAACGGTGGAAAGTTGCATGGCAATATATCTCGGAATGGCTATGGAAATGCCATAATAGGTAGGTATGGTGGCTGTTTTGAGGAAGGTAAATAATGGGTGCATGATACCGGTGAAAGTTGCGCGGTATAATAGAAGCTAGCTAAGTGGAAGGGTGAGTGTGCGTATATCCATGGACTCACATTAGTCATAAAGAACTCATATACTTATTGCAAAAGTCTACTTATCCCTCGAAGCAAAGTACTACTACGCATGCCCCTAGAGGGATAGATTGGTAGGAAAAGACCATCGATCATCCCCGACTGCCGCTCATAAGGAAGACAATCAAAAGAGCACCTCATGCAACAAATTTGTCACACAACTTTTACCATACGTGCATGCTACGGGACTTGCTAACTTCAACAAAAGTATTTCTCAATTTCATAATGATCCACTAGCATGACCCTAACATTACTACCTTTATATCTCAAAACAATTATCAAGCATCAAATTGATCCTAGTGTTTAATGCACTTTCTATGATAGTTTTTGTTATACCCAAGTTGGATGCTCATCATTCTAGGACCAAATTCATAACCATAGCAAATACCATGTTGTTCTAAGAGACTCTCAAAATAATATAAGTGAAGCATGAGAGCCTAGCAATTTGTACAAAATTAAGCCACCACCGTGCTCTAAAAGATATAAGTGAAGCACTAGAGCAAAAAACTATCTAGCTCAAAAGATATAAGTGAAGCACATAGAGTATTCTAATAAATTCTAATCAAGTGGGCTTCTCCCAAAATGTGTGTACAGCAAGGATGATTGTGGTAAACTAAAAATCAAATCTAATATCATACACGACGCTCCAAGCAAAACACATATCATGTGGCGAATAAAAATATAGCTCCAAGTAAAGTTACCAATGAACGAAGACGAAAGAGGGGATGCCTTCCGGGGGCATCCCCAAGCTTAGGCTTTTGGCTACTCTTGAATATCTTGGGGTGCCATGGCTATCCCCAATCTTAGGCTTTTGCCACTCCTTATTCCATAGTCCATCAAATCTTTACCCAAAACTTGAAAACTTCACAACACAAAACTCAACAGGAAATCTCATAAGCTCCGTTAGTGAAAGAAAGCAAAACCACCACATAAGGTACTGTAGTGAACTCATTCTTTATTTATATTGGTGTTAAACCTACTGTATTCCAAGTTCTCTATGGTTCATACCACTTAATACTAGCCATAGATGCATCAAAATAAGCAAAAAACACACTAAAGGCAGAATCTGTCAAAAACATAACAGTCTGTAGCAATCTGTAACTAACGCAAACTTGTGGAACTCTAAAACTCCTACAAAAATAGGAAGTCCTGTACAGTTTTTCTATTGATCTACAGCAAAAAGAGTCAATGCAAAAGCACGTTTCTGTGATTTATTGATTTTTTTTCGTGAGAGCAAAGTTTCTGTTTTTCAGCAGAATCAAATTAACTATCATCATAGGTTATCCTATAGGTTCTACTTGGCACAAACACTAATTAAAACATGAAAACACATCTAAACAGAAGGTAGATGCAAAATTTATTATTAAACAGGAACAAAAACAAAGAACACAAAGAAAATTGGGTTGCCTCCCAACTAGCGCTATCGTTTAACGCCCCTAGCTAGGCATAAAAGCGAAGATAGATCTAAGTAGTGCCATCTTTGGCACTCGATTCATAAGTAGCTCGCATGATAGATTCATAAGGTAATTTAATTTTCTTTCTTGGAAAGTGCTCCATGCCCTTCCTTAACGGGAATTGGAATCTAATATTCCCTTCCTTCATATCAATAATCGCACCAATCGTTCTAAGGAAAGGTCTACCAAGTATAATAGGGCAAGAAAGATTGCAATATATATCAAGTACGATAAAATCTACGGGCACCAAATTTCTATATGCAACAATGATAACATCATTGATCCTTCTCATTGGCTTGTTAATGGTGGAATCTGCAAGGTGCAAATTTAAAAAGCAATTATCAAGATCATGGAAACCTAGAATATCACATAAAGTTTTCGGAATCGTGGAAACACTAGCACCCAAATCACAGAAAGCAAAACACTCATGATCTTTAATTTTAATCTTTATAGTAGGTTCCCACTCATCATTAAGTTTTCTAGGTATAGAAAGTTCCAAATTAGGTTTTTCATCAAAAGATTGCATCAAGGCTTCAACGATATGTTTGGTAAAAGTTCTATTTTGACTATAAGCATGAGGAGAATTCACAACGGATTGCAACAAGGAAATACAACTTTCTAAAGAACAATTATCATAATCAAATTCCTTGAAATCCGAGATAGTGGGTTCAATGCTATTTAAAGTCATGACCTCTCCAATCCCACTTTTACCAAATTTAGCATCAAGATCTAAAATCTCCGAATTATTGGGATGCCTTCTAACTAAAGTTGACTCATCTCCAGTCCCATTATTATTAAGATTCATATTGCAAAAAAAAGATCTAATAGGGGACGCATCAATAACTTTAAGATCTTCATCATTATTTTCATGGAAACTAGAAGAACACGCTTTTACAAAGCAATCTTTCTTAGCACGCAATCTAGCGGTTCTTTCTTTGCACTCGTCAATGGACACTCTCATTGCTCTGAGAGACTCATTGATATCATGCTTAGGAGGAGAAGATCTAAGTTTAAGAGAATCAACATCAAGCGAAAGTCTATCAATGTTCCTAGCCAAATCATCAACTTTGAGCAATTTTTCTTCAAGCAAAGCATTAAAATTCTTTTGTGAGATCATAAATTTGTTCACACTATTCTCAAAGTCAGAGGGCATCTTATTACCATAAGAATTATTGTAGGTATTTCCATAATTATTAGAGGAATTACTAGGGAACGGTCTAGGATTAAAGTTTCCTCTATAAGCATTGTTTCCAAAATTATTCCTACCAACAAAATTTACATCCATAGATTCATTATTATTCTCAATCAAGGTAGATAAAGGCATATCATTGGGATCAATAGAATCACTCTTAGTAGCAAACAATCTCATAAGTTCATCCATCTTTCCACTTAAAACATTAATTTCTTCTATAGCATGCACTTTTTTACTAGTAGATCATTCGGTGTGCCATTGAGAAAAATTAGCCATGATATTATCAAGGAGTTTTGTAGCTTCTCCTAAGGTGATTTCCATAAACGTGCCTCCCGCGACCGAATCTAAAAGATTTCTAGAAGCAAAATTCAATCCGGCATAATTTTTTTGTATGATCATCCATAAATTCAAACCATGAGTAGGGCAATTGCGAATCATCAATTTCATTCTTTCCCAAGATTGGGCATATTGCTCATGATCAAGTTGTTTAAAATTCATAATATCATTCCTAAGAGTGATGATCTTAGCGGGAGGAAAATACGATAAAAGCATCTTTGCACTTGTTCAAAGAATCAATACTATGTTTAGGCAAAGACGAAAACCAAACTTTAGCACGATCTCTAAGCAAAAATGGAAATAACTTCAATTTAACAATATCATTATCCGTATCTTTCTTCTTTTGCATATCACACAAATCAACAAAGTTGTTTAGATGGTTAGCGGCATGTTCACTAGGAAGGCCGGCGAATTGATCTTTCATAACAAGATTCAGCAAAGCAGTATTGATTTCACAAGACTCAACATCATTAAGAGGAGCAATCGGAGTACTAAGGAAATCATTATTATGGGTATTGGAGATCACACTATTTTGTATTATCTTGCACCATGGCAACAAGTAATCCCACATACAAGCAAACAGAAAAAGGCAAGCGAAAGAGAGAGGAGAAGATTGGGAAAGAGAGGGCAAATAAAACGGCAAGGGTGAAGTGGGGGAGAGGAAAAGGAGAGGCAAATGGAAAATAATGTAAATGCGAGGGAGATGCGTTTGTGATGGGTACTTGGTATGTCTTTACTTGAGCGAAGACCTCCCTGACAACGGCGCCATAAATCCTTCTTGCTACATCTTGAGCTTGCGTTGGTTTTCCTTGAAGAGGAAAGGGTGATGTAGCAATAGTAGCATAAGTATTTCCCTCAGTTTTTGAGAACCAAGGTATCAATCCTGTAGGAGGCTCCTCAAAAGTCCCACGCACCTACACAAACAAACAAAGAACTCGCAACCAACGCAATAAATGGGTTGTCAATCCCTTCACGACCACTTGCGAAAGTGAGATCTGATAGAGATAGTATGATAAGATAAATATATTTTTGGTATTTTATGATATAGATTGGAAAAGTAAAGATGCAAAAAAGAGTAGATTGAAAGCTTATATGATAAAAGATAGACCCAGGGACCATTGGTTTCACTAGTGGCTTCTCTCAAGATAGCATAAGTATTACGGTGGGTGAACAAATTACTGTCGAGCAATTGATAGAAAAGCGAATAGTTATGAGATTATCTAGGCATCATCATGTATATAGGCATCACGTCCGCGACAAGTAGACCAACTCCTGCCTGCATCTACTACTATTACTCCACACATCGACCGCTATCCAGCATGCATCTAGAGTATTAAGTTCATAAGAAAAGAGTAACGCATTAAGAAAGATGACATGATGTAGAGGTATAAACTCATGCAATATGATATAAACCCCATCTTTTTATCCTCGATGGCAACAATACAATACGTGCCTTGTTGCTCCTACTGTCACTGGGAAAGGACACCGCAAGATTGAACCCAAAGCTAAGCAGTTCTCCCATGGCAAGAGAGATCAATCTAGTAGGCCAAACCAAACGGATAATTTGAAGAGACTTGGAAATATAACTCAATCATACATAAAAGAATTTAGAGGAGATTCAAATATTTCTCATAGATAAACTTGATCATAAACCCACAATTCATCGAATGTTGACAAACACACCGCAAAAAGAGTTACATCAAATAGATCTCCACAAGAGAGGGGGAGAACATGGTATTGAGATCCAAAAAGAGATAAGAAGCCATCTAGCTAATAACTATGGACCCAAAGGTCTATGGTAAACTACTCACAACTCATCGGAGGGGCTATGGTGTTGATGTAGAAGCCCTCCATGGTCGATTCCCCTTTCGGCGGAGCACCAGCAAAGGCTCCAAGATGGGATCTCGCAGATACAGAAGGTTACGGCAGTGGAAATTGTGTTTCGGTGACTCCCTGGATGTTTTCGGGGTACGTTGGTATATATAGGAGGAAGAAGTACATCGATGGCCGCCCGAGGGGCCCACGAGACAGGGGGCGCGCCCTACAGGGGTGGGCGCGCCCTCCACCCTCATGACCGCCTTGGCTGCTTCTTGGCTTGCACTCCAAGTCCTCTGGATCATGTTTGTTCCAAAAATCACGCTCCCGAAGGTTTCATTCCGTTTGGACTCCGTTTGATATTCCTTTTCTTCGAAACACTGAAATAGGCAAAAAAACAGCAAGACGGGTTGGGCCTCCGGTTAGTAGGTTAGTCCCAAAAATGATATAAATGTGTAAAATAAAGCCCATAAACATCCGAAACGGGTAATATAATAGCATGGAACAATAAAAAATTATAGAAACGTTGGAGACGTATCAGGCCACCTTGCTGCACCTTATTTACTTACATTGCTTGTTACCCGTTACAAATTATCTTATCACAAAACTATCTGTTACCTACAATTTCAGTGCTTGCAGAGAATACCTTACTGAAAACCGCTTGTCATTTCCTTCTGCTCCTTGTTGGGTTCGACACTCTTACTTATCGAAAGGACTAAGATGGATCCCCTATACTTGTGGGCCATCAAGACTCTTTTCTGGTGTCGTTGCCGAGGAGTGAAGCTCCTTTGGTGAGTGGAACTTGGTAAGGAAACATTTATATAGTGTGCTGAAATTTTCTGTCACTTGTTACTGTGGAAACTAATCCTTTGAGGGGCTTGTTCGGGGCATCTTCGCCCCGACCAGTAGAGCGAAGAGTTGCTCCTTAGCCTACTGAACCTACTGAAAATGTTTAATTTGAGATTCCTTTGGGTATGATAGAGAAGCTGCTAGCTAATCCCTTTGTAGGAGATGGAACATTGCATCCCGATTTATACCTTATCTATGTGGATGAAGTTTGTGGATTATTTAAGCTTGCAGGTATGTCCGATGATGTTATTAAGAGGAAGTTCTTTCCTTTATCTTTGAGGGGAGACACATTGACATGGTATATGCTATGTGATGATATGGGATCTTTGAATTATAAACGATTGAAGTTGAAATTTCACCAGAAGTTCTATCCTATGCATCTTGTTCATCGTGATCGTTATTACATATATAATTTCTGGCCTTGCGAAGGAGAAAGCATCGCTCAAGCTTGGGGGGGGGGGCTTAAGTCAATGTTATATTCATGCCCCAATTATGAGCTCTCAAGAGAAATGATTATTCAAAAAATTTATGGTCGACTTTCCCTCAATGATCGCACCATGCTCAATACTTCGTGTGCTGGTTCTTATATGCTGAATACTATTGAATTCAAATGGGATTTATTGGAAAGAATTAAACACAACTCTGAAGATTGGGGTTCAGACGATGGTAAGGATTCAGGTATGACATCTAAGTTTGATTGTGTTAAATCTTTTATGGATACCGATGCTTTTTGCGGATTTAGCGCTAAATATGGACTTGACTCTGAGATAGTAGCTTCTTTCTGTGAATCTTTTGCTACCCATGTTGACCTCCCTAAGGAGAAGTGGTTTAAATATAATCCTCCGATTGAAGTAAAAGTGGTTGCACCTGTTACAGTTGAAGAAAAGACTATCACTTATAATGATCTATTGTTCCTACTACTTATGTTGAGAAACCACCTTTCCCTGTTAGGATAAAGGATAATGCTAAAACTTCAACTGTTGTTCGTAAGAGTAATACTATAACATATACACCTCCTGAGCAAATTAAAGTTGAACCTAGTATTGCTATGGTTAAAGATATCTTGGATGATAATATAGATGGGCATGTTATTTACTTCTGTGAACAAGCTGCTAATATTGCTAGACCCGATGCTAAGATACATAAACCTGTTGTAGGCATGCCTGTTATTTCTGTTAAAATAGGAGATCATTGTTACCATGGCTTATGTGATATGGGTGCTAGTGCTAATGCAATACCTTTTTCCTTATATGAAGAAATTATGCATGATATTGCACCCGCTGAGTTAAGAGATATTGATGTTACAATTAAGCTTGCCAATAGAGATACTATCTCACCATTTGGGATTGTTAGAGATGTTGAAGTCCTGTGTGGGAAAGTTAAATATCCTGCTGATTTTCTTGTTCTTGGTTCCCCACAAGATAGCTTTTGTCCCATTATATTTGGTAGACCCTTCTTGAATATTGTTAATGCTAAGATCGATTGCAAAAAGGATGTTGTTACTATTGGCTTGGGTGATATGAAACATGAGTTTAACTTTGCTAAATTTCCTAGACAACCCCATGATAAAGAATTGCCTAGTATGGATGAAATTATTGTTCTTGCTTCTATTGTCGTGCCTCCTACTGATCCGTTAGAACAATATTTGCTAGACCATGAAAATGAGATGTTTATGAATGAAAGAAGGGAAATAGATGAAGTATTCCTTAAACAGGGTCCTATTTTGAAACACAACTTACCTAAGGGGATCCCCCTCCACCCAAGGGTGATCCCGTGTTTGAGCTTAAACCATTACCTGATAATCTTAAATATGCTTATCTTGATGAAAAGAAGATATATCCTGTTATTATTAGTGCTAACCATTCAGAGCAAGAAGAGGAAAGATTATTGAAAACTCTAAAGAAGCATCGTGCTGCCATTGGATATACTCTGGATGATCTTAAGGGCATTAGTCCCACTCTATGCCAACATAAAATTAAATTAGACGAAGGCTCCAAACCAGTTAGAGATCATCAACGACGGTTAATCCTAAGATGAAAGAAGTGGTAAGAAAGGAAATATTAAAGGTCCTTGAAGCAGGTATAATCTATCATGTTGCTGATAGTGATTGGGTAAGTCATGTCCATTGCGTCCCTAAGAAGGGAGGTATTACTGTTGTTCATAATGATAAAGATGAATTGATTCCGCAAAGAATTATTACAGGTTATAGGATGGTAATTGATTTCCGCAAATTAAATAAAGCTACTAAGAAAGATCATTACCCTTTACCTTTTATTGATCAAATGCTAGAAAGACTATCCAAACATACACATTTCTGCTTTCTAGATGGTTATTCTGGTTTCTCTCAAATACCTGTGTCAACGGATGATCAATCAAAAAGTACTTGTACTTGCCCTTTCGGTACTTTTGCTTATAGACGTATGCCTTTTGGTTTATATAATACACATGCTACCTTTCAAAGATGCATGATGGCTATATTCTCTGACTTTTGTGAAAAGATTTGTGAGGTATTCATGGATGATTTCTCCGTTTATGGATCCTCTTTTAATGATTGCTTGAGCAACCTTGATCGAGTCTTGCAGAGATGTGAAGACACTAGTCTTGTCCTGAATTGTGAAAAGTGCCACTTTATGGTTAATGAAGGCATTGTCTTGGGGCATAAAATTTCTGAAAAGGGTATTGAAGTTGATAAAGCTAAAGTTGATGCTATTGAAAAGATGCCATGTCCCAAGGACATTAAAGGTATAAGAAGTTTCCTTGGTCATGGCGGTTTTTATAGGAGGTTCATTAAGGACTTTTCTAAAATCTCTATGCCTCTGACTAATTTATTGCAAAAATATATTCCTTTTGTCTTTGATGATGATTGTGTAGAAGCATTTGAAATACTTAAGAAAGCTTTGATCACTGCACCTATTGTTCAGCCATGTGATTGGAATCTACCCTTTGAAATTATGTGTGATGCTAGTGATTATGCTGTAGGTGTTGTTCTAGGGCAAAGAGTTGATAAGAAATTAAATGTTATCCAGTATGCTAGTAAAACTCTTGATACTGCCCAGAGAAATTATGCTACTACTGAAAAAGAATTCTTAGCAGTTGTATTTGCATGTGATAAGTTCAGACCTTATATTGTTGATTCTAAAGTAACTATTCACACTGATCATGCTGCTATTAAATATTTCATGGAAAAGAAAGATGCTAAACCTAGACTTATTAGATGGGTTCTCTTGGTCCAATAATTTGATTTGCATATTATTGATAGAAAGGGAGCTGAGAACCCCATTGTAGACAACTTGTCTAGGTTAGAGAATGTTCTTGATGACCCACTACCTATTGATGATAGCTTCCCTGATGAACAATTGGCGGTCATTAATGCTTCCCGTACTGCTCCATGGTATGCTGATTATGCTAACTACATTGTTGCTAAATTTATACCACCTAGTTTCACATACCAGCAAAAGAAAAAGTTCTTTTACAATTTAAGACATTACTTCTGGGATGACCCACACCTTTATAAAGAAGGAGTAGATGGTGTTATTAGACGTTGTGTACCTGAGCATGAATAGGTACAGATCCTACGCAAGTGTCACTCTGAACCATATGGAGGACACCACGCTGGAGATAGAACTGCACATAAGGTATTGCAATCCGGTTTTTATTGGCCTACACTCTTCAAAGATTCTCGTAGTTTGTCTTGTCTTGTGATGAATGTCAAAGAATTGGTGATATTAGTAAACGTCAAGAAATGCCTATGAATTATTCTCTCGTTATTGAACTATTTGATGTTTGGGGGTTTGATTATATGGGACCTTTTCCTGCCTCTAATTGATATACACATATTTTAGTTTTGTTTATTACGTTACTAAGTGGGTAGAAGCTATTCCAACTAGTAGTGTTGATCATAACACCTCCATTAAGATGCTTAAAGAAGTTATTTTTCCGAGGGTTGGAGTCCCTAGATATCTCATGACTGATGGTGGTTCACATTTTATTCATGGTGCTTTCCGTAAAATGCTTGCTAAGTACGATGTTAATCATAGAATTGCATCCCCTTATCACCCACAGTCTAGTGGTCAAGTAGAGTGGAGCAATAGAGAGCTCAAATTAATTTTGCAAAAGACTGTTAATAGATATAAAAAGAATTGGTCCAAGAAACTTGATGATGCATTATGGGCCTATAGAACTGCATATAAAAATCCTATGGGTATGTCTCCATATAAGATGGTTTATGGAAAAGCATGCCACTTACCTCTTGAACTTGAACATAAGGCATATTGGGCCATTAAAGAGCTCAACTATGATTTCAAACTTGCCGGTGAGAAGAGCTTATTTGACATTAGCTCACTTGATGAATGGCGAACCCAAGCCTATGAGAATGCCAAGCTGTTTAAAGAAAAAGTTAAAAGATGGCATGACAAAAGGATACAAAAGTGTGAGTTTAACATAGGTGATTTTGTGTTGCTATTCAACTCTCGTTTAAGATTTTTTGCAGGAAAACTTCTCTCTAAATGGGAAGGTCCATACATTATCGAGGAGGTCTATCGTTCCGGTGCCATAAAAATGAACAACTTCGAAGGCACAAATCCGAAGTTGGTGAACGGTCAAAGAATCAAACATTATATCTCGGGTAATCCTATAAATGTTTAAACTAATATTATTGAAACCATAACCTCGGAGGAATACATAAGGGACACTTTCCAAAATGTTTCAGACTCCAAAAAGGAATAGGTATGTGGTACAGTAAGTAAACATACTCGAAAACAGTTCTAATGGCAATTTTTATCCGTTTGGTAGTATTTAAGAATTTAGGGAAGCAAAAGGTAATCCGGGAAGGATACAAGGCCTCCACGAGGGTGGAGGGCGCGCCCACCCTTACTGGGCGCGCCCCCTGCCTCGTGGGCACCTCCAGTGCCTCCCGAACTCCGTTTTCTTGCATGTTACTTCTTTTGGTCGGTAAAAGTTCATTATATAATCTCCCGAAGGTTTTGACCACCGTATCACGCAAAAATCTTCTATCTTTGTTTCGAGCTATTTCTGTTACAGATCTAGAGCACCATGACGTCTCCAAGCGCTCCCAAGGACAAGTTTTTCGAGAGGGTTATCAACCCCTATCTTGCGGAGGTGCTGCAACACCCTCAAACCATTGAGATGCGTGAGGGGGTGCTGCACATCCGCGATGTGAAGGGACCAAGGCGTACCAGAAGCATGGAGACAAAGCTCGAAGCTATGGAACATCAAGTTTTCAAGTTCCAAGGGATGGTGGAGCGTGGACTCAAAGCCAACTTGATGATGATTGCAGAGTTCACCAACAACCACAAGCTGGATGCCAAGAACATTGGGGAGACCATCTTCAAGCTTCATGAGAAAATCGAGCACCTCCAAGTCCAGATCTATGACCTGCAAAACCAAAACTGTGAGTATGAATATAGATTCAAGAGGATGAGTTTGGCTGCAGATTTAAGGATCCTGGAGACTCGATCATCCTTCTATGATGGCGAGCCTATGCCTTGGAAGATGGACAACAATCCTACATCATCAACAAATCCTTCTTCACCACCCCCGAGGACATAATCACATGGGTATGGGCACTCCCCTTGGCAACTGCCAAGCTTGGGAGAGTTGCCCCGATATCGTATCACCATCACACTCCTATCTTTACCGTTTTACTTAGTTCTATCCTTTTGGTAATATCCAGATCTAGTAGAATAAAGTTTTGGTTTGAATTAGTTTTGAGTTTTGCTTTGTGATCCTTCTATGTAATCGAGTTCGTGAGCTATATAATAAAGATTAGTGTTGAGTCAAGGGCTTTGCTATCTTGCCATGATCTTAAGTGCATAAAAGAATAAAAAGAATAAAAGAGTTCATATCAATCTTATGAATAGTAATGACTTCACATATAAAAAGTATGAGGCTTAAAAGTTGTTGAGAGTTGGCAAACGTAGTTTTGATCATCGTTGCAATTAATAGAAAGTAATAAAGAAAGAGAGGTTTTCACATATAAATATACTATCTTGGACATCTTTTATAATTGTGAGCACTCATTAAAGTATGACATGCTAAAGAGTTGATGTTGGACAAGGAAGACAACGTAATGGGTTATGTTTTCTCACATCTCAGTTAAAGTATATTCTCATGGATCGTCCAACATGTTGAGCTTGCCTTTCCCCCTCATGCTAGCCAAATTCCCTGCACCAAGTAGAGATACTACTTGTGCTTCCAAATATCCTTAAACCCATTTTTGCCATGAGAGTCCACCATACCTACCTATGGATTGAATAAGATCCTTCAAGTAAGTTGTCATGTTGCAAGCAATAAAAATTGCTGTCTAAATATGTATGACTTATTAGTGCGGAGAAAATAAGCTTTATACGATCGTGTGATATGGAAGTAATAAAAGCGACAGACTACATAATAAAGGTTCATATCACAAGTGGCAATATAAAATGACGTTCTTTTGCATTAAGATTTTGTGCATCCAACCCTAAAAGCACATGACAACCTCTGCTTCCCTCTGCGAAGGCCTATCTTTTACTTTATGTCTTTTACTTTTTGCAAGAGTCAAGGTGATCTTCACCTTTCCCTTTTTCATTTTATCCTTTGGCAAGCACCTCGTGTTGGAAAGATCCTGAAACATTTATCCAATTGGATGTAAGTTAGCATGAACTATTATTGTTGACATCACCCAAAGGTGAATACGTTGGGAGGCGAAATTATAAGCACCTATCTTTCTCAGTGTCCGATTAAAACTCCATAACCATAAGTATTGCGTGAGTGTTAGCAATTGTAGAAGACTATATGATAGTTGAGTATGTGGACTTCCTGAAAAGCTCTATTCTTGACTCTTTCTGATGTTATGATATATTGCAATTGCTTCAGTGACTGAGATTATAGTTTGTTAGTTCTCAATGAAGTTTTTGAACCATACTCGACATTGTGAATAGATTGTTACTTGAGCATAAGAAATCATATGACAAAATCTATATATGTTGATGTTATAAGAATGATCATGATGCCCTCATGTCCGTATTTTATTTTTATCGACACCTCTATCTCTAAACATGTGGACATATTTTTCGATATCGGCTTCCGCTTGAGGACAAGCAAGGTCTAAGCTTAGGGGAGTTGATACGTCCATTTTGCATCATGCTTTTATATCAACATTTATTGCATTATGGGATGTTATTACACACTACGTCACAATACTTATGGCTATTCTCTCTTATTTTACAAGGTTTATCATGAAGAGGGGGAATGCCGGCAGCTAGGATTCTGCTTGGAAAAGGAGCGAATATTGGAGACCTATTCTGCACAACTACACAAGTCCTGAAACTCCACAAAAGTCATTTTTGGAATTGATGATAATTATTCAGCGGAAGAAGTACACGAGGGGGCCCACACCCTGGCCACGAGGGTGGGGGGCGCGCCCATCCCTACTGGGCGCGCCCCCTGCCTCGTGGGCCCCCTCGTGGCCCTCCGGTGCCCATCTTCTGCTATATGAAGTCTTCTACCCTGAAAAAAAATCATAAGCAAGCTTACAACACGAAACTCCGCCGCCACGAGGCGGAACCTTGGCGGAACCAATCTAGGGCTCTGGTGGAGCTGTTCTGCCGGGGAAACTTCCCTCCGGGAGGAGGAAATCATCACCATCATCATCACCAACGATCCTCTCATCGGGAGGGGGTCAATCTCCATCAACATCTTCACCAGCACCATCTCCTCTCAAACCCTAGTTCATCTCTTGTATCCAATCTTGTATCCAAAACCACAAATTGGTACCTGTGGGTTGCTAGTAGTGTTGATTACTCCTTGTAGTTGATGCTAATTGATTTGCTTGGTGGAAGATCATATGGTCAGATCCTTAATGCATATTAATACTCCTCTGATTATGAATATGAATATGCTTTGTGAGTAGTTATGTTTGTTCCTGAGGACATGGGTGACGTCTTGCTATTAGTAGTCATGTGAATTTGGTATTCGTTCGATATTTTGATGAGATGTATGTTGTCTCTCCTCTAGTGGTGTTATGTGAACGTCGACTACATGACACTTCACCATTATTTGGGCCTAGAGGAGGCATTGGGAAGTAATAAGTAGATGATGGGTTGCTAGAGTGACAGAACCTTAAACCCTAGTTTATGCATTGCTTCGTAAGAGGCTGATTTGGATCCACTAGTTTCATGCTATGGTTAGGTTTACCTTAATACTTCTTTTGTAGTTGCGGATGCTTGCAATAGGGGTTAATCATAAGTGGGATGCTTGCCCAAGAAAGGGCAGTACCCAAGCACCGGTCCACCCACATATCAAACTATCAATGTAACGAACGCGAATCATATGAGCGTGATGAAAAGTAGCTTGACGATAATTTGCATGTGTCCTCGGGAGCGCTTCTCATTATAAGAAGTTGTCCAGGCTTGTCCTTTGCTAGAAAAAGGATTGGGCCACCTTGCTGCACCTTATTTACTTTCATTGCTTGTTATCCGTTACAAATTATCTTATCACAAAACTATATGTTACCTACAATTTCAGTGCTTGCAGTTCTGCTCCTCGTGGGGTTCGACACTCTTACTTATTGAAAGGACTACGATAGATCCCCTATACTTGTGGGTCATCAATGGGGGCCTTCAAATCTTGACAAAATTTGGGCAAAATGTGTGATGAGCTCGAGGGGAAGAGAGGAAGAACAGAGAGGAGGAGAGGGGAAAGGGGGAAGAACAGAGCGAGCTAGACGAAGGGTTTATATGTAGGATGACCTATAGTACCGGTTTGTGGCAAGAACCGGTACTAAAGGTGCTGGAGGGGCCCCAGTCTGACAACATCCTGCCACCATAACCTTTAGTACCGGTTCGTGGCACGAACCGGTGCTAAAGGTTTGCCACGAACCGGCACTAATGAGCTCCCCCCCCCCCTAGCCGTTGGAACCGGCACTAATGGTCACATTAGTGCCGGTTCTGTTACAAACCGGGACTAATGTGCTTCACATTAGGCCCTTTTTCTACTAGTGCATGTTGAAGTGCTACGGGCTCTGGGGGTGGAATATATGGATACCCCTAATATTTCCATGATTTATCCAGGGGTCCATGTTTTACAAACTTCAACCTTGATTACAATTTTTCTATGAAACGGTATAGCCAGGACTTGCAATACGGCCAACACCAACTTGAAAATGCATTGAGGGGTAGAGTAGAGAACGAACGAAGGAACATTGTGTCGCCATAAAGATCACATTGTTGTTGTCTTGACCAAATCAGAAGGCTTTGCTACACCAGCCGTAAAGTGCTGCGTCGGAAAGAAAATGCTCTAAATGCATTGTAAAATGATGTGGTTCCTTGACGACTCATGGATAGTGTCTGCGAAGTTCACGGCCATACCACATAATAAACATTCTTTGTATATCCAGTCCTGCTACGAGACATGAATGGTGGATTACGTAGAGACTTGGAGACTACATTAGGTTGCTAGATCCGCATAGCAACAATTGCTTCTCTTCTGATGTCTCCCATTCCCTCATGTTTCCAATGCATCTTCGATTTTCACCTATCCGATGTGCTAGCATGTCAGAAAAGACGATGTTGTAACAAGCATAGGTGAATACCAATGTGATTTTTAGGGAATGGAAGCGGCCAGATTCTTAGAATTGGTGCTAATTTTTTTTTCCTTGATGGAAGAGAGAGTGCTTCTTGCGGTTGGCATGAGGAACGTTGTGCCTCACAAAGTTGCAAACTTATAGAGCCATATCTGGCAAGGAGAAAATAAGGAGCGACCATGTATACTTCTGCTATGTCACATTCCTAGAAGTTTGCCATTGCCCATAAAGGCATGATTCCATCTTCAGTCACTCATACTTCAATTTTTCTATAAATCATACCTTATCTGTTGGTGAGGAGTACAAGTACACATGTGATCATGCCATTGAATAGTTTCCCTTCTTTGTCGGAATTCTCAAAAGTGTGTGGCAAGTGGAAGGTTCATTGATTTCTCCAAATTTTCTATGTATCTCTGATTTTTTGTCTTCTTTATCAAATTTCTAGTTTTGTTATTTTTCTCTTCTCTAGGGAGTTATTCATAGAGACTATTTACATGTGATACATTTCATCTGACCAACTTACTTGACTGACATTGGTGATTGCTAGATCTGAGACAGGCAACCAAATTGATTCAAAATAAAACATGATTTTACTGTATGAACAAATGATGCTACGTAAGAAACTCCTACAAATCAGCGGAGATCACCAACAATATATTTCTCATTGTCCTTTCGACAGTCAAAACACCATTGGAAGGTACATAATCAAGCAAAAAAAGTACAACCTTGCATGTTCATCCACACATGGATTTATTTCTGCAAAAAAGATTAGAACTATTATAAGAGTTCACCCGAAGTACAAAGCATATCAAACATAACAAAAATTACTTCGAGATTCCGAGACCACCAAACAACCACTAATGCCGATAGAAAGAGCCGCTAACGCGGTGCTGTAGTCCTTCGCTACCAGAGCCAACTTGATCTTGTCGATGACAGTTGGAATGTTTTCATGCACATGCCCCTAAGGACCTATGCCCTGTAGCTGCAGTTGTCACCATTGAAACCTTGCATACATTTGAAGCATCTGACATCAAATCCTGCCACATGACGAGAAATTCTAACCTCACCGCCCCAAAGAGATGACAATAATCTATGCCAGAGCTCCACCACTATGCCCAGACGGACAAACTCGAGGAGGATCAGAGCCTGGAAGACAAACTCGAAGAAGAAGTGTCGTCGTCCGCCCGAGCTCCGTGCCTACGAGGACTAAAAAACCCTAATCTAAACTACTAACCAGAGCAGAGGCACCGGGATTCCCTCCC
>NC_041386.1:690101615-690105621 GCF_002162155.2 Triticum dicoccoides
GCGAATCCACGGGCGCACCGGTGAATACTGGAGCGGGGTGTTTGCATGAGCTGACTAGGGTTAGGGAAGGAAACAAGAGAAAGTCTTCATGTTCCTCCGCATATGCTTTTGTTGTTGTTATTACACAAAGAACAATAATGTGCATCCGAAACAAATATGTGAATATCGCTATATTGTTACTGAATGTTGATGGTAGCCCATTTCCTGGTCTAATGTTGAATGTAAATGTTAGTTGTTTTGCTGCTTATAGTGTCACCAATACAACATCAACAATTTTTCCTCTTTTCTTTTGCATGGATGATGCTTATAAAATTTTACAGGAATATTCCTATATGGTGTGATTCCGAAAATATGCGTGTGCATACTCAAGAAAGATACGGATCATTTCCTATATCAGTTTCCGTTTCTGCCATACTACCGTTGTACTCATTTCACATGAATTTTTGATATATTAAGGCAAACAAATCAAAAAGATCAAATGGCTAAATCAAATCAATGCATAAACATCTTGGATAAAAGTTTCTGCGTCATAGTAGTTTTTGTTGCATGCACCACACGTTCCCTATAGAAAATGTAGGTAAGGGGCTCACTTCGAATGAAAGGACGGAAACACTGATAATAATATATTTCAAAGTAGATGAAAGGTGGCATTTTGTAGAGATCAACCGCATTATTCTAAAGTCCCGTAGTTCCGGTAGTGTATACTTAATGTTTCCCTTGGCATGCATGATGATTGAAATATACAGAGATATTCCACTTATAATAGATATATAATTGTTACATACCATGCATCACACGTTCCTTAGAAAACAATTGTAGCGCATCCCCTCCCACTCGTTAAAGTGCAAATAATACAGCAAAGTAGTGCCAGACCGCACAAAACCGACCATATATAGCTTTAGCTTTTCCCAGCAGCAGCTCATACATCAATTGCGTTAGGTTAGGTGCGAGAGTGATAATGCATGGCAATGCGATACTATATCATTCGTAATCAGTAGTAACGCTGCCCTACCTAGCTAGCCTCTCTTTATAAGATAGTAAGAGTCACTCACACGGAAACCAACAATGGAGCTCCTTGTGCTCCTTGCCCTTGTTTTCTTGGGCTTATCCGTACTGATCCGGCGGCGTGGCTGCCACACTGGTGTTAGGCGTGCCGGCGCCCTAGCTCCAGCTGCATTGGTTATCCAGAACATCGTCGACCCTGCCGCTGCCCAGCGCATGCTCGTCGAGAACGCCGACCACTTCTCGAACCGCCCAGCTCCGCCCTTCCTGGTGGCGCTGGAAAAGAGCAACGGCGGCCAACGAGGCGACGGCCTAACCTCTGTGCCCTATGGCCCGCTCTGGAGTGCTCTCCGGCGCAACCTGATGGCTGAGGCGCTTCATCCGTCCCGCCTCGGGCACATCGCCCCGCTGCAGCGGGAGGCCACCCAGGGCCTTATTGCGGCACTCGGGAAGGAACTACCGGTGGTGTCCGTCCGCGAGCACCTCTCTGCCGCCGTCTTCTCGGTCGTCGCGCGCCTGTGTTTCGGCGACGACATCGATGAGGGCTATCTACACGCCATGCGCTGCGGGATACGAGACATCCAGCTCATCGCTGTTGTGGAGGCCAAACCTTCGTCTGGCTCCATGTTGGCCAAGCTCACGGGGTGGAGAGTGCTGCGCCAGCTCTTGGCCTTACACGCTCGGATGGGCGAGATATTCCTCCGTCTTGTCGCCGCACGGCGGGAGTCCCGACGTCCATGCGACGGGGGTAGCCGTCGTCCATACGTCGACTCCCTCATTGACCTACGCGTCCCCGATGGTGACGGTGGCCGCCGTGCTGTTAGGGATGACGAGTTGGTGCTCCTCGTGCTGGAGTTCCTGGGCGCCGGCGCTGGGACGGTCGCAGCATGCCTGGAATGGACCCTCGCCCACATTGTAAACGACCAGGAGGTCCAGAAAAAGCTGAGTGACGAGGTCGAAGGCGCTGGCGGCACTGTGGTCTCCAGCTCCAGAAGCCTCATCCATGGCATGCCATATCTGAACGCTGTTGTGCTCGAGAGCCTCCGCATGCACCCAACGGTGCCCTTCATCCAGCGCCACGTCCACGCCGACGCCCCCGGGTTTCTCGGAGTCGGAGCAACAACCAGCGACTTGCTCATGCAGGTCTCCGTGGGAGCCATCGGGCGGTACACCAAGACATGGACGGATCCGGACGAGTTCCGACCTGAGCGGTTCCTGCCGGGCGGCGAGGCAGAGGACGTGGGGCCTTTGCCGGGTCCCAAGGAGATCAGGATGATGCCGTTCGGCACCGGGCATAGGTTCTGCCCTGGCGTGGGTCTGGCCATGATGAACATCAAGTGTTTCTTGGCTGCGCTCGTGCACGAGTTCCACTGGAAGCCACCCACGGTGGGTTGTGCTGGCGTCGACGTGACTGAGCTCAACACCTTCGTCAAGGGGATGAAGACGCCGCTTTCCGTGCGTCTCACGCGACGCACTTTATCCTCTTGAGATCTACACTGTCATCCTTGATGGTAAGCGTGGTGGATTAGTGTTGCTGAATAAGTTTGGTGAATATAAATGTTTGTGTGGCGCAAGTGAAATAAAATGGAGGTGTACCTTTGTCCATGGGAGAACTTCTTGAGAAGAAAAGAGAGTTAAGTGAATGGGTCAGTGAATTGAATGATTCATCTAGGTATTTACTACTCAGGTACTTCTTTTAATAAAGGGGCTACATGCATCATTTTGATGCAGAGGCCGGGGTGATCCTCCTTTGAAAAAGAAAGTTATTTATATGTCCTAAACATGTGTTTACAACATCGGTTACATGTGCTTCGCGTTATTTGGGAGAGACGCAGCGACGGTTTGAGATGTACATCGTTTGGACAAGGCCAATATTCTAACTGGTAAATGGTATATTCTAAGTAATCTAATCTAATTAGCCTAAATCTTAAGCTATTTGATTCCTAATACTCCTCCTTGGACAACGCTTTTAGTAATCTTCATCGTATTGAGAATCTTCACATATCTTGAGTGCTGAAAAGTCTTGCGTTTTCTTGATTGTCTTGATCTTGAAACCTCAAAAGTCTCTGATCTTGCACTGTCTATGTTGTCCAAAAATCCTGTGGAAAATAAATATAAGTAGAATAATAGGAACTTGATATATTGTTAGTGTAACCAATCACCTCATTCAAACATGTATGAGAAATCCATTGGAAAACACATAATGAAAGAGAACAATATTTTATTATCGGAGGATAATGAATAAGTTTTAGTTCTAGGAGTTTTCTCCCCCGAACTTTGCAAATTCCTTAAATCCTTGCATACCAATGTGATGATTGCATTTTTGAAATGCAGCTATTGGTAAAGAATTAGTGAACAAATCTGCCAAATTGTGACAAGATTTAGTTTGCAAACTATCGATTTCTCCATCTTTCTGTAATTCGTGTGGAAAAAATGGTTTGCACGGATATGTTTCGTGATATTAGTTTTAGTATTATCCCATGTGCATTTGAGCAACACAGCAACATTATCTTCATAGATAATGGTTGATGATTCTAAGGAATCAATGTTGCATGATATCTAAATATGATTAATCACCCTACAGAGCTATACATATTCTTGTGAGGCTTCAAATAATGCAATTATTTCAGAGTGGTTAGTGGAAGTTGCTACCAATGTCTGTTTTGTTGACTTACATGCAATAAAAGTTCCACCATATAAAAATACAAACCATGTTTGTGACCTGGCATTATTGGGGTCCGAAAGATATCCAACGTTAGCATACACTAGTAGAAAAAGACCCATTTGTCCCGGTTCCAGAGGCCCATTTGTCCCGGTTCTCGAACCGGGACTAAAGGGTCGGGACTAAAGCCCATGACCTTTAGTCCTGGTTCGCGCACGAACCGGGACAGGTGGGGCTCCACATAGCCGCTGCGACGAGCCCCGGCAGGAGGGCCTTTGGTCCCGGTTGGTAACACCAACCGGGACCAAAAGGCATCCACGCGTTAGCGGCTCAGGAGCCGGG
>NC_041386.1:690105965-690205814 GCF_002162155.2 Triticum dicoccoides
ATTTAATTAGGGGTTTCATACATTGTGTTAGCTAGCTATAATAGAGAGAAGTGACCTCTCTTATCTGCGTGCTTGGTCGACGCTACATACTGTACGTATAGAAGGACTCGACACGCTAGCTAGTAAGAAAATGAAGGAGACCATTAAGTACAGAAGATCGTCATGAACATATACAGAGAGAAGTGATCGAGCTCTCCTTCTCCGAGAGATTGGTCGAACAACAAGTTTTCGTATATCTATCCGACGCTACTAGCTACATATATGCAATATAAGATCTATTACAACCCCTAATATCTGAAGTCAAGTTCCACATGGTATTCTCCGGCTTTATTGATGACCTGGGAAAACCTTATACACAGAAATTTAGCAGCAGCGCGGGTCAAAAAAGGGCGCTAGTGCTAGATAGCAGTAGCGAGCTAGAAAAAACCGCGCTACAGATAAAAATGTAGCAGTAGCGCGTGTGGTCGTAAAAGCGCTACTACTAATATTCCCATTAATAGAATGATAGGCTACGCATAGCAGTAGCGGGCTTGGAAGAAGCGCGCTACCGCTAGGACATAAGTAGTAGCGCGGTTCCTACAAAAAGCGCTACTGCTAACGGAAATAAAATAAAATGGAAAATAAATAGAAAAGTAAATGAAAATGAAAGAAATAGAATAAGGAGACAGGAAAAAAATAAAATGTAAAGCAAAATAAATGAAAAAGCGAAAAAAAGGAAAAAGGCATAGCAGTAGCGTCTGTTCGTAAGAGGCGCTATAGCTAATGTAGCTGTAGCGTGTTTCCTAGACCCACGCTGTAGAAATAGAAAAGGAAATAAGAAAGTGGAAGGAAATTACATAGCTATAGCATTAGCACGTTTTGCTAAAACCGCTATAGCTACATTAGCTATAGCGCGTTTGGCGAAACGCATTACCGCTAAGTTTGACTTAACCAAAAAACGTTTCCCTCCGGCCACCACTTCTCCCCCAAATCCCTCGACCCACCCCGCCGCCGTCTCCCTGATTCGCCGTCGCCCCACTTCGCCGCCGTCTCTTACCGACGTCAACGCCGCCGGAGCCACCAGAGCCGCGCGCTGTTGACGCCATCGGAGCCGCCCCCAACGCCACGGAGCCGCGCTGCCTCATCAACGCCACCGGAGCCGCCGTCGACGCCACTGGATCCTCCCTCGCCACAACTGCCTCCCTCGCCGTCACCGGAGACGCCTCTGCCTCCCTCGCCACCACCGGAGCCATCCTCTATAAGCCCCCACCCTTCCTCTCTCTCATGCATATATAGAACAAACACTGGATAGAGAACCTAGGTTAACTAGTTTAATTAGGTTAATTATCTAGGTTAGTGCAAAAATTTAGTTAGGGCTTTGACAGAGAACTAGTCAGGTTAACTACTTTAATTAGGTTAATTATCTAGGGTAGTGCGAAAATTTATTTAGGGCTTTGATAGAGAACTAGCTACGTTAACTAGTTTAATTAGGTTAATTATCTAGGTAAACTAGGTTAACTAACTAGGTTAAATAGGTAGGTTAATTAGGTTCGTTAGATTAATAAGCTAGGTTAAGTAGGTTGGCTAGGTTAGAGCAAAATTTTATTTTGGAGCATTAGGTCAAAAGGGTTAGAGAATGGAGTTCCTTTGAAATTTAATTGGGTTCTGTCCTAGGCAGAGAAGGGTTAGAGAAAATAATGTGTGTGTGTGTGTGATAGAGAGGAATAGCTAGATCAACATAATTTGGGTTCTGTCCTAGGCAGAGAAGTGTTTAGTGAGGTCATTTTGCAAAGGTTTTTGATTTTTGAAAAGACCACTATTTTTCAAGGAAAAGAATTTAGGCAAGTTTTATTTTAAAGATTATCCCTTCCTAGACTTTTATTGTTGATTATATCTTTTCATCGAAGTGGTCATGTTATATCTTTTCATTGAAGTGGTTCGATTGTGCCCAAGTGGCTTTGTAGTTTTCAGGGAATGAAGCCGAGTGGCCTATGTTTTGCCAGAATGTTGATTCATTTCCGTTCCGGCAAATTTGAGGTTCTCGATTTGTCCACTTTTTAGCAAAAGTCATGCTGAAATTGTCCGTGAATTTCGGCATGACTTGTGCTACAAACTAGGACATATCGAGTGCCCGAGATTTACCGCGGGAAGGAGTCAACGTTCCTACATGTAATTATTCATTTTATTAGGTCTAGAATTAATTACTAGATTTAATCATAGGAAACATGGCTAGCAACGATGAACGACAGGGTTCTGGTGACTGCGACAACGTCTACCGGGCGGCAGAAGAATTTTTGAGGGACGCCGATGATCAAGAGTTGATGTTGGTGGGTCCACCTGTCACATCGGAGATTGATACTGACATCGAGACCGGCGCTGAGACTGAGACCGACGCCGAGACTGAGACCGGCATCGAGACCGGTGCTGAGACTGAGACCGGTGCCGAGACTAGCGGAGCCGGTATAGAACCGAAAGCAAATAGGCAACGGTTTCTTAACAAGCTCAGGACTACTAGACTGGTGGTCACGGAGGTGGACGACGGCAATTTTGAGCTAACCGCGCCCGAGGAAGCGCGGGCATGCTACGACAATCAAGTAGGCTGCATCATACGGACAACCGCCACCATCAACGATGAGAAACTAAAGAAGATAGATAATATGAGGCCCTCCCTCCTAAAGAAGCTGCACCAGATATTCTTGTTCCCGGGCCAGAATGAAAAGGATTATACAGATCCAGATAAGGACCCGACAATGAAGAAGATAAACAAACATGCCATGACCAAGTTTAGCGACGCGTTGGCTGCCTGGAAATCAAGGGTGAAATATCGGATCGTCACCAAAAAGGAACCCTGCTCCGAGATTGTGAAGGGTAATCCGACAATCACGACAGAGCACTTTGAAATATTCAAGGCGGCTTGCGAGGCCGAAGCTGCCAAAAAAAAGTCGAAGTACATGAAGGGGCTTCAACGGAGGAACATTTGGTCCCACCACCTCGAAAGTCATGGTTACGGCGGGAAGAGGTCCATATGGGCCAAGGAGGAGGCGGAAGCCACGAGTCTGGGCATCCCAGACCCTTTGGCAGAGTTCACCGTCCCACAGGAGCGTGACGTCCTCAGGGCCCGGCACCGTTGGGACCCAGTGAAGAAGGTTTTCGAGACGAACATGGTGACGACGGAGTTCATGAGACTGCTGGTAATTTTAGTTTCTGATCAATTTTCGACTGCATGTTATTCATATTTGTAAATGATCCTTGTGCCTTTTGCAGAGAGAGCAGCACAGGGTTGCGGCCGAAAGCGACTCGCCATCTGAGGCGTTGGCGAGGCCCAAGTGGGATACTCCATTCAAATGGGCGTTGAACATAATGATAGGACTCCTGGTGGAGACTCGACCGTCGTATGGACGCGTGCAAGGTGTCGGAGACGGTGCCACGTGGAAGAAGTACTATCGTGAGACCATGGAGGAGAGAAAGAAAAGACAGAGGTTAACTGAAGAAAACATCGACCAGAAGGTTGAGATTGCGGTTGAGAAGAAATCATCTGATACAGTCACAATAGCGGTAGCTGCCGCAAAACAGGTACTTGTAGATATGTCTACTACCTTGGTTCCGGCCGTTTTCAATTGGAGCAGGCAAAATCCAGAAAAAAATGCAGCGGACTTTCCCCTTGCCGACTTCTTGGGGAGCAGCTCGACTACCGTTGCACCAGCATCTGGAGCTGCACCTACTCCCGCAATGGCTCCCGCACCGGCTCCTGCACCTGCTCTCGCACCGGCTCCCGCACCTGCTCCGGCACTGGCTCTGGCACCGGACATGCTCGGCGGTGCTTCGTCTTTGGCTGAGCTCGACGCCCTCACGGTATCTGTCACACCGGCCCTCTTCAAAAAATGTATAATCTCCCGTTTTCGTTGCCTTTCGGATGTCTCACGTCATAGACTTTTCTTTGCAGGCCGACGAAACCCCGTGCACCATATGGTATACCATGGGCGACTAGAAGGTGGACGTGGGGAAGGCGACGATAATGGAGCCGAAGGAACCATCTTTCCATAGCCGGCCGATCCCCCCGGATGTCTTCAAGATTTCCGTGGCCAGTGTCAAACCGGGCCATGAGAATTTGGCTCCTCCGGTACTATGGGGGGATGATGACGAGACCCCGCGGTGGCTTGGTGATTGAAATCGGTGGGTCCTGTTGTGGCCACAGAGTCTGCTTCATCTGGAGGCGGACGGGAGCACACCCATGAGCACGCAGTTAGGTATGAACATCAACACCCCACCTACTCAATTAGCGTCGGTTGTCGTGCTGGGTGATAGCAGACGTGGTGAGGAAGAGCCTCCATTAGTTGGTGGTAATGTCGCCATGGATGAGGATGAGGATGACACTCAACAGTATGTCAATACTGGCGCCTACTTAGGGTTTGAGCGTCATGAGTTGGTGCCGGAATTGCCGCCTCCAGAGTCTAAACGTATTATGAACGACCTTCCGGTAGCAAAGAAGGGTAGGAAGAGACCGAGGAAAGGCCACAAAGCTGCTTCTATGATCCAGCCGCCTCAGCAGCCTCGGGTTCAAGACCATATGGATATCCCCGGTGCGGCAAAACGACATATCCCCGGTGAACCAATCCTACCTAAATCAGCGCTAGGGGGCAGATTCGACGATCTAAGAAGACTTCATGATGATGTGTTGTGGATAGAGAAAGGCTTGATCGCCTCGAAAAATCCAGGATACTCACTCTACGTGGTTAATGCACCCTAGCAATTGTCGTACATCCACACATTCCCGCCGAGAAGTTCTTCCCTCGATTTGATTACATCTTCGACATGTTTCACATGAAGAAGCTGGATTTTACGTTTGTCCGCCTTTATGCCTTGCACATGAACTACCTCATCGGGTTTGAGCAGATACCTTATATCTGTGTCGCTGACCCGTACTTCATGGATGAGGGCTTCTTGGTAGTCTGCGCAAAGCACTGTGAATACGCGAGGGACTACCTCATCAATTTCATGGTTGCCAATAAGGACAAGGAGGCAATTCTTGTGCCTTATCATGCCCTATAAGTCATCCGCACGGATATCCTTCCTTCGATTTCAATCATTCATTTGCATGGTGGAGGCTAACTAATTTGAGACGTACTTATTTTGCGTAGTGGTTTGCGCGCCGTCCTCATCATCCGCTACCCCTGATATTCCCACGCTCTTTACTTGGACTCGTCGAAGAACATTAACAAAAAGGATTACACCCACATCAAGAATGTTCTCGATGGTGCTATCTTTTACTATGGCGCATGGGGTGGAGAGGTCAAGGACAAGAAGTACAGAGGCGGCAGGCCCGCCTTCAGCCATAAGACCGACTTCTGCTGCATCCAGCAACCAAGTAATTTTCTTAACGATGGATTCTATGTCCTACACCACATGCTGGAGTACAGACGGGATCACCAGAACCTTCACATGTCACCTAGATCCGGCGATGCCCATGTTCTGCAATGGGCAAAGAACATAGGAGATATCAAGGATCATCGACTTCGAGCTGAGTTCTATCAAATCTAGCACGAACTTTTCCAAATCATCATGAAGGAGGTCATCGAAAAAACAGGCATGTTCTACGAAGAAGGACAAATGTGGCACCCTGACTCAGAGCAACCGGTTTACCATGCATTGCCAGCCCAGAGACCATGTCTTCTGGCAACACACAACATCTTGGTACAGAAAACAACCGCTTTATTGATGCTAGCAGATCAAAGTTTATATTACAAGAGGTGGCGAGGCCAAACGGCACACACGGTGCGGCTGAACAATATGAACATTATTTAGTGAACATAAAGGGGCCTCGACTATAATAACTATGCTGCAGTGGAACAACGTCATAGCAGAAACTCCATAGCACAGGGACACCGATGTGGACACGATCTAGACTCGTACGGCACTCCTTTCCAACGAGACTTTCCTAAAATCTGGCATGACACGCCAGGTCAGTACATTTAATGTACTTGCAAGCTCACAACAAACATAAACATAATGACAAACAATATCATGATAATTAACCAATTATTAACAATGCAACAATATATGCAACATGCAGTGCTCCTGCTTTTATGAGAAAAATCCCTCGAACTAGCTTACCAACAGTGATCGCTCTTGGATCCCAACCGTACCAACCTCGAGATCTTAACTCAATTTACCTCGTGATCTTTCCGGCGATCACAACCACGACCAACATTTGGTCTCAAACAGTGATCCTTCCGGTGATCACAACCACGACCAACACTTGGTCCCGAACATCAAGATGGCCTTCCCACCATCCTCAACCGTGCAAAGTTTATCACTCAGTGTGCATGATTTATTAAATGTTCACCCATGGTGTGACCTACTTTCGAGCATGTCTGTAACCGTGGACTCGGCTATCGATAGATTAATACACTCTGCAGAGGTAGCGCACTGTACCCACACCACGGAACCCATGGCCTCGCACTACCATTCGGATGGACCATGGCATTCCAACGAAACCCCTCCATTGACATGACACTCTCTCGGCCACTCCGACTCACTCCCCACCGGGCTAGTCCTGGGTGGCCCCGTGTCTACCAAAGACACAACGACCACCGTCGTGGCCAAAACATAAATGATCCCACATGGGGACCCGGTACCATAATCTCAACAACGGGCACACAAGGTTATGTCTGCTTGCCGGGCCAGGGTACCGCACGCCCATAACCTTCCCTCGTTGGAGGCACCGACCAGAGTCATGACAACAGACCAAATAAAGGCCTTCCCATAAAGACAAATGTGGTTGCACTGGGAAAATCTCGATTCAGTGGCACCATGACCCGGTCAACGACATATTCAAGTTGAGTTATTATCAGGTTCAACTTAAAGTGAAAATAACCGGTGTCATAGTATGCCATGAAATGCAACACTAACATATGCATCACATATTAACGGAAATGACTGAGTCAACTATATCCACACTAAGCATAAACATCAACAACTCATGACACTTCTCTTGTTAGGATTAAACCTCACTTTAAACAGAATCTTTTCTAGCAAATTTTATTATCTTTCCCATTCAAGAAAATAACTCCAAATAATTACTCATATCCATAACCATATTATTCTTTCATCACCAAAATAAATCCTAGTTTCTTTACCAACTAAGTTAACTTCAAACTTTCTATAAATCAAGCATATTAACTAAAACAAGCAACTAACAGAATATAAATAACACAATAATGATTTAAATGCATGGATTAAATCATTTGTTCAAGTAGGAAAATTCACAACTATTGTAATGGCACCATGAAAATGTTGATGTGGCTTGCCTTAGTGCAGATGAGGTTCACAAGCCTCCTGGTGATCCTCAAGACAAGCCTCACACTCTGAAAATAATTTTAAACACAAGAAGAAAATATCAAGAACCCTTCTGAAATTCACCAGAAAATCTAAACAGAAAAGAAAACTCTCATCTTTGGTGAGCTGCTAGATTTCTGTACAAAGAACACAATGCAAAAAGAATCAATTCATTTGGACTTATGGTTGAAGAGTTTTGACTATTTGAAGCTCTATGGAAAAATATGAATTTGAATTTAAATAAAAACAGACTAGGGGGTGCCGTCGAAGGCGTAAAGCCTCGGGGCGCCACCACTCGTACCGCTTCACGCGCGTACTGAGTGGCTGACTAGCGGGCCCCGCTCGTCAGGTGAGGTGGAGGCGGAGAAGGAAACAGGGGACGGCGCGGCTTCGCTGGAGCACACGCCGACGATGAGGGCTTCTTGGCCAAAACGAGAGGGAGGGATCGATAGAGGAGACGGAGGCGCACCTACCCGTACCCGTAGAGTAGCTAGGGGTGGTCGGACAGTGTTGGAATCGGCCTCTATAGCAGAGGCAGAGAGCGGAGGTCGCTGGAGACGAAGACGACGGCGAATAGAGGCGACTCCAGGGGCTCCAACCAGGCGGAACAGCACCACCGACGAGCGGCGGAGGCCCTGGAAGGGTTGCCCAAGCCTGGGAGGGACTGGAACCATGGAGACGACCCGAGAGGATCGCCGGCGAGCTAGAGCTCGGGGACAGCAGCCCGCGGCCTCCCCAGCCGTGCTATGGCTTCTACAAGATCGTGGAGTGTTGGGAGTGGTGGATGGTGCTCGAGGAGGATGGGGAGGGCTCTATTTATAGCAGAGCGTCGAGGGGGGGTCGGGCTCCGCCGGTGGACTCCTGGACACAGCACCCGGCGACGAACAACGTCAGTGAGAGGGGGAGAAGGCGACGCTACTCACGCGGGAACTGTGGGCGAGCGGGGACGAGCACATGAGCGAGGGAAAGGCGACGAGCACAGTGCGCAGTGCACTATTGCGTTGGCCGGACCGCGCCCGTGCTCGCTGCGGTGAGCTCCGGCGTTGGCGAGTGCCAGGGGAGAGTTAAGAGAGGTTGGATGAAGATTGTGGCAAGGTTTGGCGCGCTTAGGTAGTCGGGGAAGGGAGCACGCGCGAAACAGAGTGCTCGGCGGCACTCAGAGCGCAGCGACAAGCAGGTTGGCATTGTGTACACGCATGGTCACCGCGTGAACTTTGCCCTCAGGCTGACCTAAGTCCAAAATTCATGTCTGGCTTGTTGTTCGTGGTAGTTTTAGGGGTTACCACACTTGAGTTTAGTCTCAGGTGTAGTAGAAAAGATTTCACACGCCTGGTAAGTTTCTGGACAGTGACTTTGAGAGCTTACTGTGGTCAAACTACTGGGAGTTGGGAGATGGGCTTTGGAGGTTAGCAGTCATCTACTAAGGTGATGATGCACAAGAAAAATCAGCCACAATGGAGCAAGTAAAATGGTAGTTACTGTAGAAACTACCATTTCTGTCAAAAACAAAAAATATTCTCTGTAGCAAAAATATCCCAAATAGTGGTGAAATCTTGTTACTCAGGAAGGTGCCCTAGGGTTCAAAGAATATTTTTGAATTTTCTCAGATTTTTGTGGGCAAGAAAAATTGGGGTTGCTTTGGAGCACATTGAGCTAGCTAGGGTTTTAGAGAGGGAAATGAATATTTTTCATTGAAGAAAAATATTACAAATATTATTTTGAGTTAAACCAGAGAGGAAATGATGGTTACAAAGGGATATGAGGCACTTGGGTGAAAGTCAAGGGGTACCCAAGTGTTTAAGTCCGTATGAAAAGATTCAAAACCCCAATTTCAAAATCAAACCAACTAAAAATCAGGCAAAGAGAAGAAGGCAAAAACCAGGCTGTCACAAACCTCACCCACTTAGAATGAATCTCGTCCTCGAGATTCGGTTGCTTCGGAAAACCATTCTGGATAATGTGCCTTTAGAAATTCTTCCCGTTCCCAAGTTGATTCTGACTCTGTGTGATGCTCCCACTAGACTTTGTAGAACTTCCTTGCTTTACTACGAGTGACCCTTTCCATCTGATCCAAAATTCTAACCAGCCTCTCTTCATATATTAAATCATTTGCCAACTCTATTTCAGTCATAGTAGTATTTTTCTCAAGCGGAGATATGCATCGTCTCAACTGTGAAACATGAAACACAGTGCGCACTTCCGACAATTCAGGGGGTAGTGCCAACTGATATGCAACAGTACCCACTCAGGATATAACTATAAATGGACCAATTAATCTTGGTGACAACTTTCCACGAGTCTGGAATCTCTTAACTCCTTTCATAGGAGTGACTCAGAGGTATACGTGTTCTCCGGTTTCAAAATTGATATGTCGGTGCTTTGCATCAGAATAACTCTTCTGTCAAGATTTGGCCAATTGCAATCTGTCTCGGATTTCCTTAACTTGTTTATTAGCTTCCATCATGAGATCCATTTCGAAAATACGGCTATCTCCAGTTTGAGACCAATTTAGAGGAGTGCGGCACTTACGGCCATACAAAGCCTCATACGGTGACCTCTTTAGACTGGTCTGGAAGCTATTGTTATACGAGAGCTCAGCATACGGAAGACAGTCTTCCCATTTAGATCCTTGGGCCAAAGCACATGCTCGTAGCATATCTTCGAGTATTTGATTTACCAGCTCTGTCTGTCCATCAGTCTGAGGATGATAAGCGGTACTATATTTCAGCGTTGTCCCCAAGGCTTGATGGAGACGTGACCAAAAAGCAGAGGTAAAAAGTGAACCTCGGTCAGAAGTGATGGTTCGGGGTACTCCATGCAGACTGACTGTTCTAGATACATACAGCTGTGTGATACGTCCATTTTGCATCATGCTTTTATATCAATATTTATTGCATTATGGGCTGTTATTACACATTATATCTCATTACTTATGGCTATTATTACACTTTAGTTCCTTATTTACTTTATTTACTTTTGCTCGTTACTATTTATCTTATCACAAAACTATCTATCACCTACTATTTCAGTGCTTGCAGAGAAAACCTTACTGAAAACCGCTTATCATTTCCTTCTGCTCCTCGTTGGGTTCGACACTCTTACTTATCGAAAGGACTACGATAGATCCCCTACACTTGTGCGTCATCAAGACTCTTTTCTGGCGCCGTTGCCGGGGAGCATAGCGCTCTTGGTGAGTGGAACTTGGTAGGGAAACAATTATATAGTGTGCTGAAATTTTCTGTTACTTGTCACTATGGAAACTAATCCTTTGAGTGGCTTGTTTGGGGTATCTTCACCCCAACCAGAGGAGCAAAGAGATGCTCCTCATCCTACTGAACTTTATGAAAATATTCACTTTGAGATTCCTTCGGCTATGATAGAAAAACTGCTAGCTAATCCTTTTGCAGGAGGCGGAACTTTGCATCCTGACTTACACCTTATCTTTGTGGATGAAGTTTGTGGATTATTTAAGCTTGCAGGTATTCCCGATGATGTTGTCAAAAGGAAGGTCTTCCCTTTATCTTTGAAGGGATATGCAATGACATGGTATAGGCTATGTGATGATACGAGATCTTGGAATTATAAGCGATTGAAATTGGAATTTCACCAGAAGTTCTATCCTATGCATCTTGTTCAACATGATCGTAATTACATATATAATTTCTGGCCTCGCTAAGGAGAAAGCATCGCTCAATCTTGGGGGAGGCTTAAGTCAATGTTATATTCATGCCCCAATCATGAGCTCTCTCGGGAAATGATTATTCAGAATTTTTATGCTCGGCTTTCTCTTGATAATCGCAACCTGCTCGATACTTCCTATACTGGTTCTTAATTGCTGAAGACTATTGATTTCAAATGGGACTTATTGGAAAGAATTAAACGCAATTGTAAAGATTGGGCTTCCTACGATGGTAAGGAGTCAGGTATGACACCTAAGTTTGATTGTGTTAAATCTTTTATGGATACTGATGCTTTCCGTGGATTTAGCTCTAAGTATGGACTTGACTGTGAGATAGTAGCTACTTTTTGTGAAACTTTTGCTGCTCACGTTGATCTCCCTAAAGAGAAGTGGTTTAAATATAATCCTCCTGTTGAAGTAAAAGTAGTTGCACCTATTACAATCGAAGAAAAGACTATTACATATAGTGATCCTATTATTCCTACTACTTATGTCGAAAAACCTCCTTTTCCTGTTAGGATAAAAGATCATGTTAAAGCTTTGACTGTTGTTCGTAAGAGTAATACTAGGACTTATACACCCCCTGAGCAAATTAAAGTTGAACCTAGTATTGCTATGATTAAAGATCTCTTGGATGAAGACTTAGATGGGCATGTTATTTCTTTTGTGGGTGAAACTGCTAATATTGCTAGACCTGATACTAAGACACCTAGACCTGTTGTAGGCACGCCTGTTATTTCTGTTAAAATAGGAGATCATTGTTATCATGGCTTATGTGATATGGGTGCTAGTGCTAATGCTATACCTTACGATCTTTATAAAGAAATTATGCACGATATTGCACCCACTACTAGGGAAAAGCCTATACACAGAAAGTTAGTAGTAGCGAGGGTTAAAAACCCGCGCTACTGCTACTTACCAGTAGCGCAGGTTTTTAAACCTCGCTACTACTAAGTTGATAGCAGTAGCGCGGGTTTTTAAAACCTCGCTACTACTAAGTTTGATAGCAGTAGCGTTGGTTTTTAGCCCTCGCTAGTACTAAGTGGTGCCATAATAGTAGCGAGGGGGTAAAAAACCGCGCTACTACTAAAGGTCCCATTTTCAAACTCTACCCCCCGGATCGCCTTTTCAGTTTAAAAAAATAAAGGAAAATGATGAAAATGTCAAACAAATAAAAGAAAATAAGTTTCCCATGTGATATGTGGTCTAGTTGTTGGCAAAATTTGCAAATACGAATTTCGACTTTATTTGCAAAATCTCTAGAGAATTGTAAAAATGGGCATAACTTTTGCATACTAACTCGGATGAAAAAGTTTTTTATATGAAAAATCATCTACTCGTAAATCCAAATTTAACTAGGGGAACCTCGTTAAACATTTTCAAAATCTTCAAAAACCAAACAGAAAAAAAGTTATGGGGCTTTTAAGATCTAGAGTGGAAAAAGTCGAAAAAATTTCAAACTGTGTGGTCAAAATGTGGTCAAACAATGGTCAAACTAATTGTTCTAGAATATTAGTGGTACTAAATAATTATTTTAGTTTTTTTGAATTTTGGTCAAATCTGGTCAAACTATGGCCAAACTGTGGTCAAACTAATTATTCAAGAAATATTAGTGTTACTATTTTTTAAAACAATAGTTTCAAACTCAAATAGTGAAATGTGTGACTTCATGCTCAAGCTAAATTCCTAAGGTTAATAGGATTGACATCTTACTATTGTCAGGAAAACAACAAGTGCAGACTTGGAAACGAGGGAGAATAGAACCCGGAAGTTAAGCGTGCTCAGGATGGAGTAGTGAGAGGATGGGTGACCGTCCGAGAAATTAGATGATTTGGAATGATGAGGGGTGATTAGAGATTAAATTGAGCAGCGATGAGGGGTGATTAGAGATTTGAGGTTAGAATAATTCAGAAATTTGAAAATTAGGGGGAAAAATCGAAATATTTTTTCGAAAAAATTCAAAAAAAATCGCGCTGGTAGTAGTAGCGCGGGTTTTTACCCACGCTACTACTAAAGGACGTAGTAGTAGCGCGGGTGGCACCCGCACTACTGCTATACGTTAGGTGTAGCGCCTTATTAGTAGCGTCGACCCCCGCGCTACTAATAGGCCCAAAACACGCGTTGCTGCTAGGCTTTTCCCTAGTAGTGACCTGTAGAATTAGAAGACATTGATGTTACTATTAAGCTTGCTAATAGGTACACCATTAAACCTATTGGGATTGTTAGAGATGTTGAAGTCTTGTGTGGAAAGATTAAATACCCTGCTGATTTTCTTGTTCTTGCTTCCCCACAAGATAATTTTTGTCCCATTATTTTTGATAGACCTTTCTTGCATACTGCTAGTGCTAAGATAGATTGTGAAAAGAATGTTGTCACTGTTGGTATAGATGGTATGTCTCATGAGTTTAATTTCGCTAAGTTTAGTAGACAACCTCGTGAAAATGAACCATCTAGTAAGGATGAGATTATTGGTCTTGCTTCTATTGATGTTCCTCCAACTGATCTGTTAGAACAATATTTGCTAGACCATGAAAACGATATGTTTATGATGGAAAGGGAAGAAATAGATGAAGTGTTCCTTAAACAAGAACCTATGCTAAAACATAATCTTCCCGTTGAAATTCTTGGGGATCCCCCTCCACCCAAGGGTGATCCCGTGTTTGAACTCAAACCCTTACCTGATAATCTCAAGTATGCTTATCTTGATGAAAAAGAAATATATCTTGTATTATTAGTGCTAACCTTTCAAAGAAAGAAGAAGAAAGATTATTGAAAACTCTGAAGAAGAACCGAGCTGCTATTGGATATACTCTGGATGATCTTAAGGGCATTAGTCCCACATTATCTCAACACAAAATTTCAGTGGAGAAAGATGCCAAACCTGTTAGAGATCCTCAAAGACGATTAAACCCCAAAATGAAGGAAGTGGTAAGAAAGGAGTTTCTAAAACTCCTTGAGGCAGGTATTATTTATCCCGTTGTTGATAGTGAATGGGTAAGCCCTGTCCATTGTGTCCCTAAAAAGGGAGGTATTACCGTTGTTCCTAATGATAAAGATCAATTGATCCCGCAAAGAATTATTACAGGCTATAGGATGGTAATTGATTTCCGTAAGTTAAATAATGCTACTAAGAAAGATCATTACCCTTTACCTTTTATTGTCCCATTTTTTCTTTCTAGATGGTTATTCTGGTTTCTCTCAAATATCTGTGTCAGCGGGGGATCAATCTAAAACTACTTTTACTTGCCCTTTTGGTACTTTTGCTTATAGACGTATGCCTTTTGGTTTATGTAATGCACCTGCTACCTTTCAAAGATGCATGATGGCTATATTTTCTGATTTTTGTGAAAAGATTTGTGAGGTATTCATGGATGACTTCTCCGTCTATGGATCCTCTTTTGATGATTGTTTGAGCAATGTTCATCGAGTTTTGCAGAGATGCGAAGACACTAGTCTCGTCCTGAATTGGGAAAAGTGTCACTTTATGGTTAATGAAGGCATTGTATTGGGGCACAAGATCTCCGAGAGGGGCATTGAAGTTGATAAAGCCAAAGTTGATGCTATTGAAAAGATGCCATGTCCCAAGGACATAAAAGGTATAAGAAGTTTTCTTGGTCATGTCGGTTTTTATAGGAGGTTCATTAAGGACTTTTCTAAAATATCTAGGCCTCTGACTAATTTATTGCAAAAAGATATTCCTTTTGTCTTTGATGATGATTGTGTAGACGCATTTGAAACACTTAAGAAAGCCTTGATCGCAGCACCTATTGTTCAGCCACCTGATTGGAATTTACCTTTTGAAATTATGTGTGATGCTAGTGATTATGTTGTAGGTGCTGTTTTAGGGCAAAGAGTCGATAAGAAATTGAATGTTATCCATTATGCTAGTAAGACTCTTGATACTGCCCAGAGAAATTATGCTACCACTGAAAAAGAATTCTTAGCAGTTGTGTTTGCATGTGATAAGTTTAGACCTTATATTGTTGATTCCAAAGTTACTATTCACACTGATCATGCTGCTATTAAATATCTTATGGAAAAGAAAGATGTTAAGCCTAGACTCATCAGATGGATTCTCTTGCTCCAAGAATTTGACTTGCATATTATTGATAGAAAGGGAGCTGAGAACCCCGTTGCAGACAACTTATCTAGGCTAGAGAATGTTCTTGATGACCCACTGCCTATTAATGATAGTTTTCCTGATGAACAATTAGCGGTTGTCAATGCTTCTCGTACTACTCCTTGGTATGCTGACTATGCTAATTACATTGTTGTTAAATATATACCGCCTAGCTTCACATACCAGCAAAAGAAAAAGTTCTTCTATGATTTAAGACATTACTTCTGGGATGATCCACACCTTTATAAAGAAGGAGTAGATGTTATTATTAGACGTTGTGTGCCTAAGCATGAACAGGAACAAATCCTACGCAAGTGTCACTCTGAATCTGGAGGACACCACACTGGAGATAGAACTGCACACAAGGTACTACAATCTGGTTTTTATTGGCCTACTCTTTTCAAAGATACTCGCAATTTGTCGTATTTTGTGATGAATGCCAAAGAATAGGTAACATCAGTAGACGTCAAGAAATGCCTATGAATTATTCTCTTGTTATTGAGCCGTTTGATGTTTGGGGCTTTGATTATATGGGACCTTTTCCTGCTTCCAATGGTTATACACATATTTTAGTTGCTATTGATTACGTTACTAAGTGGGTAGAAGCTATTCCAACTAGTAGTGTTGATCATAACACTTCTATTAAAATGCTTAAAGAAGTTATTTTTCCGAGGTTTGGAGTCCCTAGATATCTTATGACTGATGGTGGTTCACACTTTATTCATGGTGCTTTCCGTAAGATGCTTGCTAAGTACGATGTCAATCATAGAATTGCATCTCCTTATCACCCGCAGTCTAGTGGTCAAGTAGAGTTGAGCAATAGAGAGCTCAAATTAATTTTGCAAAAGACTGTGAATAGATCTAGAAAGAATTGGTCCAAAATACTTGATGATGCATTATGGGCCTATAGAACTGCATACAAAAATCCTATGGGTATGTCTCCATATAAGATGGTTTATGAAAAAGCATGTCATTTACCTCTTGAACTTGAACATAAAGCATATTGGGCTATTAAAGAGCTCAATTATGACTTCAAACTTGCCGGTGAGAAGAGGTTGTTTGATATTAGCTCACTTGATGAATGGAGAACCCAAGCTTATGAGAATGCCAAGCTCTTCAAAGAAAAAGTCAAACGCTGGCATGATAAAAGGATACAAAAGCGTGAGTTTAACGTAGGAGATTATGTGTTACTAGTCGTCAACCCATGCGGTTGCACGGGCTAGTTATTTATATTATAAGTTCTTAGAATAACTTTCGAAAAAAATTTGTTATGTATTACCAATTATGAGTTTTGATAAAGGTCTTGAAACTTCACTATCAAAACAAAAAGAGTTCTTCAACTAACCGTATACCTAGATAATGTTTGAATGTATTCAAAAGCACGATGCTAATGTTTTTATTAACAAATACGGTATGCATACTTTCTTCGACATGTGCCAAAAGCTCATGAAAAAAAATGTTTATGCGTCAAAAGAAAATTATAGGTCAGTACTGTTATGGGAACCAAAATAAAAACGTGTGAACATGTAACATTCAATGTTAACAAAAAAACACAAACAAAACTAAACACTACTTTCGTAAATATTGGGGGAGCAGCAAAATGTTCACAATCTTGCCATTCCACCAAACATATAAATAAACTTGAGACCATGAGTTACTACAATTCTCATAAGTTTGGAAATACATTGTTTCTTCATGCATGCTAATCCTATATTATCCAAGTGCAATCGCAGAAAAGTTGTACACACTGAATCGCAGACACAATGACTTTTTATGTTTTTTATCCAGATTAATTGATTTACATCCAGTCTTGCTTCTCTAGCAACTGTAACAATTTTCTACAATTATCAAATAGTTAGTATGAAATACAAACTTACACAAACTATTAGTATTATATTGTCGCTGAATCCACCAGTAGCAGTCACTTGGTGATTTCTCTAGTCCAAGAGATGAAGCGGAAGTATTATCAAATAAAAATATATTATACATATCAGATGCATCAAAGTGAATGATGATGTCATGATATACAGACAACTTTTAAAAGTACTCCGTCCTTTCCGTATTAATTGACGCCATTTGAGCGTGAACAAATTTGGGACGGAGGGATTATAACACAACATTGGACTATATAATAGCAAGAAAGTGAAATTTAGTGGGTGGATACTAATATAATTTGTTTTCCTAAGGACATATATAGGTGAACAGAAAACCTAAAATAAGTCCGAGAAAGAAAATTTTCTCTTCAACTGGCACCCAAATCTGTGTTGTTTTTTATTAGAAAGAGGAAAAAAGCATTAGAGTGAAAGTACATTTGGCCTTTGCTTTGTAAATCCGAGAAGTTACAATATAAGTAGATATAAAAAAACCTGCACCAGCAAAGAACTACTCCCGAGGCAAAATATAGAAATAACTTCTATCGACAGATTGCTATAAATCTTTTTTTGCGGTGCGATGTAGATGATTCTTGCGATAAAACAAATGGGATTTTGCCAGTGAATTTATTCTCAATAATCACATGATATGGATAATATAAAAATTATTAGTTTAGTAAGCTAGGCAGAACGTACACATTTACATGTGATTGACGTGTGGAAATATAATTTGCTAGAAAAAAAGGTGACAACACATGCATATTAGATGAGAAGGTAGAAGAGTTTCTTGACGGACACATATACCTCTCTGTGCGTCAAAGAATTCTCATATTCTGGAGAAACAAAACATATAAGATATTACACCATCGACTCCTCTGAACAGTATAATAAGAGGCATCCAGTCCCATTTATGTAAGTCTCACATGAGGCAACATGTATGTGTTAGTGAGTCCATTATTGTTCGGTTCTCCTCCTAGCTATGTGTTTCACCAAAACTTGATGGGAAAATTTGAGTGCTGATGACTGGAGAGAAAAAGGCCTTTACTTAAAATATATATGATCACACTAATTATGCAATTAGTATCATCTAAGCTAAATATTTCCAGTCCAAAAGGCAATTCCAATTTTTTTATGGAAGACTATATCTATTTGTTATAATCAACAACACCTCTTTTTAAAGTCCGAGGGACACAAAGAACCATTATAAAGTTTGAAGAAGCTAAAGCAAAAGGCTATCAACATGTGTATTGTATCAACTACAAAGGGGAAATTTAGTCCTAAGACTATATACCTATGTGCCTAGGCTAGATAATCTACCCGTGAAGCAATACAGAAAACACCATGTACAATTCGTACCTGTGGCCATCGAGGGATTTCCTCTGTGTGTGCGCGCCTGTGAGGTGTGAGCACGTTTATTTTCTGGCTGACTGGCCGCAGTGTACGTCCTGCATGTGTTTTGCCATTGTCTTGGGACTACGTCTTCAACGGTCTAACAGGAAAAAAAAACTGTTTATTTAACCGGAGATTTAGGAGTCTTTGGGACTACGCTTTCGACAGCGGAGAGATTGAAGTATCGACCTGCAGCTGTATTCCTCGCATATTCTCTCCACTTCCGGCTGTCTTTGCGGCAGATTGCTCTGGTTGATCCAATCAGTCGCACATCCCTGCCGCTATCCCAACGCCGTGGTTGCAAATTCTCTACCTCACTCCAGCCTCCAGACCTCCATCATTAGACGAACCTATCAGAGGAAGGCTGAAGGATTGGACTGTCGTCCTCGCCGGATCGAGGAGGACGTGGAGAACAAGACAAATCGGATATCCAAGAGGAAACAGAGATGTCACGGTAATGGTACTGCAGGAGGGATCTACGACGGCTCATGGATGACTGGAGGAGGAGGAAGAGAGAGAGGGAAGAGGACGCCTTAGCTTACAGGCCATGAGGGAAAGATGCAGATGCAGATGGAGATGCGTTAATACAATTTCTTGACGTTGGAGAGGAACTCAATTGAAGGACAACAGATCGTATATGTCTAGGACTGTTACCACGGTTGCAGATTTCACGTGAAGAATAGGTTGAACATTAGAAGGAAAAAATTAGGAAGATCTACACCGTTATAATTCAGCCCCACCAAATTAACGGCTAGTAAATTCTAATTAACATGGAAATTTCTTGGGAGTCTGTAATTAGTATAGGTATAGATAGATAGATTATTCAACTCTCGTTTAATATTTTTTGCAGAAAAACTTCTCTCAAAATGGGAAGGTCCCTATGTTATCGAGGAGGCTATCGTTCCGGTGCTATAAAAATCAACAACTTTGAAGGCATAAATCCGAGGGTGGTTAATGGTCAAAGAATCAAGCATTATATTTCAGGTAACCCTATCAATGTTGAAACTAATATTATTGAAACCATAACCCCAGAGGAGTACATAAGATACACTTACCAAAACGTTCCAGACTCCGAAAAGGCATAGGTACGTGGTACGGTAAGTATACCGACTCCAAAACAACTCTAATGGCAATTTTCACCAGTTTTGGATTATTTAAGAATTTTAGGAAGAAAGAAGTAGTCCGAAAGGGACACAAGGCTCCCACAAGACAGGAGGGCGCACCCCCCCCCCTATAGGGCGCGCCCCCCTGTCTCGTGGGCACCTCGTGTGCCTCCTGGACTCCGTTTTCTTGTATGTTACGTATTTTGGTCGTTAAAAATTCATTATATATACTCCCGAAGGTTTTGGCCACCGTATCACGCAAATATCCTCTGTTTTCGTTTCGAGCTATTTCTGTTTCAGATCTAGAGGATCATGTCGTCTTCAAGCGCTTCCAACGACAAGTTTTTTGAGAGGGTTATCAACTCCTATCTTGCGGAGGTGCTGCATCACCCTCAAACCATTGAGGTCCGTGAGGGGGTGTTGCACATCCACGATGTGGAAGGACCAAGGCGTTCTGGGAGCATAGAGACAAAGCTCGAAGCCATGGAACAAGAAGTTTTCAAGTACCAAGGGATGGTGGAGCGTGGACTCAATGCCAACCAGATGATGATCACGGAGTTCAGCAACAACCACAAGCTGGATGCCAAAGACATTGGGGAGACCATCTTCAAGCTTCAAGAGAAAATCGAGCACCTCCAAGCCCAGATTTATGACCTGCAAAACCAAAACTGTAAGTATGAATATAGATTTAAGCGAATGAGTTTGGCTGCATATTTAAGGATCCCGGAGACTCGATCGTCCTTTTATGATGGAGAGCCTATGCCTTGGAAGATGGATGACAAGCCAACTCCATCAACAACTCCTACTTCACCACCTCCGAAGTAATAATCACATGGGTATGGGCACTCCCCTTGGCATCTGCCAAGCTTGGGGGAGGTGCCCCGGTATTGTATCACCATCACACTCCTATCTTTACTGCTTTATTTAGTTCGATCCTTTTAGTAGTATCTTGATATATTAGTTCGAAGTTTTGATATCAAGTAGTTTTGAGTTTTCGTTGTGATCTCTTTTTGTAAGCGAGTCCGTGTGCTATCTATAATAAAGATTAGTGTTGAGTCAAGGGCTTTGCTATGTTGCTATGATCTTGAGAAAGTAGAAAGAACAAAAGAGTTCATATTGATCTTATGGATAGTGATAACTTCAGACATAGAAAGTATGAGGCATAAAAATTGTTGAGAGTTGATGAACGTGGCCTTCGTCATCGTTGCAATTAATAGGAAGTGATAAGGAAAGAGGGGTTCACATATAGATATATTATCTTGGACATCTTTTATGATTGTGAAGCACTCATGAAGTATGACATGCTAAAAGAGTTGATGTTGGACAAGGAAGACAACGTAATGGTTTATGTTTTCCGACATCTCAGTTAAAGTATATTGTCAGTGACCTTCTGAACATGTTGAGCTTGCCTTTCCCCCCTCATGCTAGCCAAAACTCCCTGCACCAAGTAGAGATACTACTTGTGCTTCCAAATATCCTTAAACCCAGTTTTGCCATGTGAGTCCACCATACCTACCTATGGATTGAGTAAGATCCTTCAAGTAAGTTGTCATCAGTGCAAGCAGTAAAAATTGCTCTCTAAATATGCATGACTTATTAGTGCAGAGAAAATAAGCTTTGTACGAACTTGTTGTGGAAGTAATAAAAGCGACGGAGTGCATTATAAAGGTCCACATGCAAGGGGCAATACAAAGTGACGTTCTCTTGCATTAAGATTTTGTGTATCCAACCCTAAAAGTGCATGACAACCTCTGCTTCCCTCTGCGAAGGGCCTATCTTTTACTTTATGTTTTTACTTTATACTTGGGTCAAGGTGATCCTCACTTGTCCACTTTTTCATTTTATCCTTTGGCAAGCTCCTCGTGTTTGAAAGGTCATGATACATATATCAAGCTGAATGTAAGTTGGCATAGGCTATTATTGTTGACATCACCTAAAGGTGAATATGTTGGGAGGCAACACAATAAGCCCCTATCTTTCTCAGTGTCTGGCTGAAACTCTATAACCACAAGTATTGCGTGAGTGTTAACAATTATGGGGGACTACGAGATAGTTGAGTATGTGATCTTGCTGAAAAGCTCTATTATTGACTCTTTCTGATGTTATGATAAATTGCAATTGCTTCAATGGCTGAGATTATAGTTGTTAGTTCCCAATGAAGTTTATGAACCATACTTGACATTGTGAATTGCTTATTAATTGACCATAGGAAATCATATGACAAAATCTGTATATATGTTTTTGTTATTAGAATGATCATGATGCCCTCATGTACGTATTTTACTTTTATCGACACCTCTATCTCTAAACATGTGGACATATTTCTCGATCTCGGTTTCCGCTTGAGGACAAGCGAGGTCTAAGCTTGGGGGAGTTGATACGTCCATTTTGCATCATGCTTTTATATCAATATTTATTGCATTATGGGCTGTTATTACACATTATATCTCATTACTTATGGCTATTCTCTCTTATTTTACAAGGTTTACCATGAAGAGGGGGAATGCCGGCAGCTGGAATTCTGGCTGAAAAAGGAGCAAACGTTGGAAACCTATTCTGCACAACTCCAAAAGTCCTGAAACTCCACGAAACCACTTTTTGGATTTATTAAGAATTTATGAGTGAAAGAAATAGGATAGGGGTCCCACACCCTGTCCAGGAGACAGGGGGCGCCCCCCCTATAGGGCGCGCCCCCTATCTCCTGGGCCCCCTGGTGGGCTTCCGGCGACCATCTTCTGCTATATGAAAGGTTTTGTCCTGGAAAAATTTGTGGGCAAGCTTACGGGACGAAACTTCGCCGCCACGAGGCGGAACCTTGGCAGAATCAATCTAGGGCTCTGGCGGAGCTATTCTGCCGAGGACACTTCCCTCCGGAAGGGGGAAATCATCACCAACATCATCACCAACGATCCTCTCATCGGGAGGGGGTCAATATCCATCAACATCTTCACCAGCACTATCTCCTCTCAAACCCTAGTTCATCTCTTGTATCCAATCTTGTATCCAAAACCACAAATTGGTACCTGTGGGTTGCTAGTAGTGTTGATTACTCCTTGTCGTTGATACTTATTGGTTTACTTGGTGGAAGATCATATGTTCAGATCCTTAATGCATATTATTACACCTCTGATTATGAACATGATTATGCTTTGTGAGTAGTTACTTTAGTTCCTGATGACATGGGTGAAGTCTTGCTATTAGTAGTCATGTGAATTTGGTATTCGTTCGATATTTTGATGAGATGTATGTTGTCTCTCCTCTAGTGGTGTTATGTGAACGTCGACTACATGACACTTCACCATTATTTGGGCCTAGAGGAAGGCATAGGGAAGTAATAAGTAGATGATAGGTTGCTAGAGTGACAGAAGCTTAAACCCTAGTTTATGTGTTGCTTCGTTAGGGGTTGATATGGACCCATATGTTTAATGTTGTGGTTAGGTTTACCTTAATACTCCTTTTTTGTAGTTGCAGACGCTTGCAATAGGGGTTAATCATAAGTGGGATGCTTGTCCAAGTTAGGGCAGTACCCAAGTGTCGGTCCACCCACATATCAAATTATCAAAGTACCGAACGCGAATCTTATGAACATGATGAAACTAGCTTGACGATAATTCCCAATGTGTCCTCGGGAGCTCCTTCATTATTAGAATTTGTCCAGGCTTATCCTTTGCTACATAAAGGATTGGGCCACCTTGCTGCACCTTACTTTATTTACTTTTGCTTGTTACTATTTATCTTATCACAAAACTATCTTTCACCTACTATTTCAGTGCTTGCAGAGAAAACCTTACTGAAAACCGCTTATCGTTTCCTTCTGCTCCTCGTTGGGTTCGACACTCTTACTTATCGAAAGGACTATGATAGATCCCCTACACTTGTGGGTCATCACTATGCAAGTTGATCTGCTCGATATGTGGTGCTGATCGGAATAAAGTGAGCTACCTTGGTTAAGGTGTCCACAATGACCTAGACTGCATCATTGCCTCGCTGAGTCTTAGGTAGCCCTATGATGAAATCCATGCAGACATCATCCCATTTCCATTGTGAAACTGGCAGCGGTTGGAGAAGTCTGATTGGCTTCTGATGCTCTGCCTTCACCTTGTTGCATATGTCGCAACAGGCCACAAAGTAGGCAATGTCTTTCTTCATTCCATCCCACCAGAATATTTGTCGAAGGTCTTCATACATTTTCATACCTCTAGGGTGAATAGAATACAAAGATTCGTGTGCTTCTGATAGGATTTTCTGCTTCAAATCCACTTGGTTGGGTACACGAATCCTTCCACGGAATTGGAGAGTACTGGAATGGTCCTTTGAGAAATATGGAGTCTGTCCTGCTACCACACTCTTGGCACGTTTCTGCAGGACGGTATCAGCTGGCTGGGCCTTGCGGATCTCTTCCTCAAGTGTGGGGGCAACTTCCAAAATATTAGCAAGGCCACCATCAACTATGACCAGGTTGAGTTGAGCAATCTCCTCTTGAAGTTCAGGAGGCAAGGATTTCAATATGACATTTAGGGTGACAGGCTTTCGACTAAGTGCATCGGCAACCATGTTGGCCTTACCCGGGTGGTAATTTATTCCAAGGTCATAATCCTTGACTAACTCAAGCCATCTTCGTTGACTGAGATTTAAATCTGGCTGAGTAAATATATACTTGAGACTTTTGTTATCGGTAAAAATTTGGCACCTCTTCCCGATGAGATAGTGTCTCCAAATTTTTAGAGCATGAACCACCGCGGCCAATTCCAGACCATGAGGAGGATAATTTCCCTCGTGGGGTCATAGCTATCCTGATGCATATGCTACTACCTTGCCGTCTTGCATAAGTACGCATCAAAGTCCTTGTCTGGAGGCGTTGTAGTACACATTAAAACTGCGGTAGATATCTGGAAGAGTCAATACAGGTGCGGTCGTCAGCCGTATCTTTAGCTCTTGAAACTCTTCTCGTAGTCTTCAGTCCATTCAAAATTCTTATCCTTTTTGAGCAGCTCCGTCATGGGTTTAGCAATCTTGGAAAACCCTTCAATGAAATGACAGTAGTATCCAGCTAATCCAAGGAAACTCCGGATCTGTGATACGGTTGTGGGCGGCAACCAATCGAGCACATCCTTTACTTTGCTCGGGTCCACGGCTATACCTTCAGTAGATAGCACATGTCCAAGAAATCCAACTTGCTTGAGCCAAAACTCACATTTACTGAATTTGGCGTATAGCTAATAGTCGTGGAGTCGCTGTAGCACTGCTCGGAGGTGTTCTTTGTGATCTTCTTCACTTTTTGAGTATATAAGTATGTCATCAATGAATACTACCACGAAATTATCGAGGAAGTCCATGAATACTTTGTTCATCATATGCATGAAGAAGGCAGGGGCATTGGTGAGACCAAAGGACATAACTATATATTCATAAAGACCGTATCGAGTGGTGAATGCGGTCTTAGGAATATCTTCCTTTTTAATCTTGAGCTGATGATATCCGGTCCGTAAATCAATCTTGGAGAATACCTTGGCCCCACTAAGCTAATCAAACAAGTCATAAATTCTTGGTAACGGATATTTATTTTTGATGGTGACATCATTCAGTTGACGATAATCCACACACATGTGGAGGCTGCCATCCTTCTTGTCCATGAAGATAGCAGGTGATCCCCATGGTGAAGAGCTGGGACGGATATATCCTTTCTGGAGCATTTCATCAAGTTGTTTCTTTAGCTCCACTAATTCTGATGAGGGCATTCGGTAATACTTCTTGTATAATGGTGCGGTTCCGGGCACAAGATCTATTGCAAACTCAAGCTCTCGATCTGGTGGCATGCCTGGCAGTTCTTCTGGAAATACATCATGAAACTCACTGACCACAGGAATTAATTCCAACTCAGCCACGGTGGTGAAGACCATTTCTTTCTTGGGTATGCTTCTGCGAGCATAGAATTTTGTAGTCTGCCCTTTCTGGCTGGTCAAAGTGACTTCTCGGGTCGCGCAATTTATGCAGACTTGATATTGGGTCAAACAATTCATACCCAAGATAACATCCAACTTTACAGACTCGATGATTATCAAAGAAGTTGGAAAGCAGACTCCATTGATATTGATTTCCAGATTACGGCAAACTAGATTGCTCTTGATTAAGGATCCCGGGGTTTGTACCAGCATGTTCTTGCCCAAAAGCGAACAAGGAAATTTGTTTTGGGCCACAAAACTCCGAGAAATAAAAGAGTGGGAAGCCCTAGAGTCGAATAAAATTACTGCACGTATGTTATTAACAGAAGACATACCAATGACGAGTTCGGGGTTCTCTTGGGCTTCATCTGTGGAGAGGTGATGAACGTGCCCAGTAATGATTTGCTGGTTTGGGCATGACTCCATAAAGTTGACTTGTGGCCTGAATAGGGCATTCGCCCATCTGTTCTTGGGACACTGTCTGGCATAATGTCCGGTTTGTCCACAACTGAAGCAAGAATTGTTGCGCTGGCGCTCCTCGTGCACTGGGTTGGTCACGACATTCTTGACTTGGGTGGTGGTCTTGTTAACATTCTGTTGCCAATTGGGCTTGTATTCCACCTGAGTCTGCTGCCAGGTGCGAGTCTTTTGCACTGGTTGCCCTTCCTTCCTTGGCTCAAACTTGCGCTTGTGATCGTTATAGCAGGCCAATTGTCTGATATGAGCTTGTGCTCCCTTTCAGCAATGAAAGCTTTGTTCACCAGAGTTTGGGAATCTGGGAAATCAAACATACTGAGGGTGCATCGGAGTTGCGGGTTCAATCCAACAAGAAATCTATCAATCTTTCTTTCTTCAGTGGCCACGTCATATAGGGAGTAACGGGCCAGATGATTGAATTTTTGCAAATATTCACCCACAGACTGATTTCCTTGGAGGAGTGCGAGAAATTCATGATGTTTAGTCTTCATAATTCCAGTAGGGATATGATATTTCCCGAAATGATCCTTGAATTTTGACCAGGTGATTTCTTCATCAGCAGGTCACATGGTTTTTGCATTTTCCCACCATATGGCAGTAGCACCTTCAAGATAATGAGTTGCAAATGGAACCTTATCATCTTCTTCAGTACGAGCAATCTCAAGTTTCCTCTCAATAGTTCGCAACCAATCGTCTGCATCCAAGGTGTAATTAACCTAACTGAAACTGGGAGGCTTGGGTTCTCTAAAAATCTGACAGCTTGGAATGATGACCGTTCTGATTTCCATTCTATCCAACCACAACTTGAATACTTCTTAATATTTCAATCAAATCATTATTCCTCCTTTCCTCAAACATATGCAGGATTTGCTTGGTGGTAGGTAGATTTGGCGGTGGAGGTGGTGGTGGAACATACGGCTCGGGGGAGTATCCTGCCTATCGTGCAGAACGACGAATAGGAGTACCCTCACGAACGTTGCTACTGCTGCCTCCCCGCGGCATCCTATTGTGGATTTTTCCCAAGGCAACGCAAACGAGATGAGAAACATTCAAAAATAAATTGGGTAAAAGCCAGCAACAAAGCTGAGAAAAACCGAAATAACAAAGAGAATACGGTGAATAAAATAGAGTTCCAACATAATTATACATAGACTCATACATGAAAGGTAACCAACATGCCAGGTTCAACTACTCTCATACAGGAAACGAAACATCATGACTCGTATGACTACATCCGTACACCATCCTGATGACTGCGAATACTCAGAAACTCTAGTGCTCTGCTGGTGCTGCGGGGTCCTCTCCTGAAGCGGACTTGGATCCTGAACTGATGAGGTTAACTGAGACCTCTGGGTTAAAAGTAACACGATGACGCTGCCTCGAGGGCTCTCCCTCAGGGCCAGGGGCAGGGTGAAGCATCGGGGCTACAGGAGTAGAGAGAAGTGAAACCCACTCAGTAGGAGCACTGAGAGGATTCACGGTCGAGGTGCCTGAGCTACTCGGAGGAGTAACCGGTGAAACAGGGGAACTAGAACTAGCTGGAATATAAGGAGTAAATCCCAGGGAGGATGGAGCAGTGACAGATCTAACAGAGGCTAAAGCAGTACGAGCACGAGTCAGCTCTCGAGCCAGCTCGTCGCTCATAAGATAGCTAGCAGGGATATAATGAGAAAGGTGGCTAGCAACACTATCAGACTTCGGATCAATGATAGGGAAACGGACACGACCATTATCGTGCAGAGAAGGGTAGTAGTGGAAAACTGGGTGGTTCTGCATCCGGACCTCATTGTAACGAAGCTCAACAAGGACCTCGAATGCAGCAAACTAGACAACCTGAGAAGTGGTAGAAGCGTAACCGCTCCGAGATGTACGAGTGTAAGTGCTGGAATCGGAACTGGTGCGTAGAGTAACCACTGCGTGATACTCATACACTGAGTCTGCTAGATGCTCCCGGTACACACGATAGACTGGGTCGTCACTGAGGGGATACAGCCGACGCCACACGTTACGAAGGAGATGCGGTGACGTGTACGGCATCAGCTGCAACTGGCATGGATACGACACTGGAGCCATCTACACTCACAACCATTAGCAGGTCAGCATATAAATACAACAAGTGCATGCAATGCAACAACTAGCTACAAAGGCTACCGGCACTCAACTTAAACTCGTATCTAACGTCCAGTTAACATGTCGTAGTCTAGTGTGGCCTACAGTCAGCGTGGCTCTGATACCAAGCGTTGTGTCACCCCGGCTCAGAGCAACCGGTTTACCATGCATTGCCAGCCCAGAGACCATGTCTTCTGGCAACACACAACATCTTGGTACAGAACACAACCGCTTTATTGATGCTAGGAGATCAAAGTTTATATTACAACTGGTGGCGAGGCCAAGCGGCACACACGGTGTGGCTGAACAATATGTACATTATTTAGTGAACATAAAGGGGCCTCGATTATAACAATTGCGCGGCACTGGAACAATGTAGTAGCGGAAACTCCATAGCACAGGGACACCGATGTGGACATGATCTAGACTCGGACGGCAGTCCTTTCCAATGAGACTTTCCTGATATCTGGCCTGACATGCCAGGTCAGTACATTGAATGTACTTGGAAGCTCACAACAAACATAAACATAATGACAAACAATATCACGATAATTAACCAATTATTAACAATGCAACAATATATGCAACATGCAGTGCTCCTGCTTTTATGAGAAAAATCCGTCGGACTGGCTTACCAATGGACTCAGCTATCCGTAACCATGGACTCGGCTATCGATAGATTAATACACTCTATAGAGGTAGCGTACTGCACCCACACCACGGAACCCATGGCCTCGCACTCCCATTCGGGTGGACCAACGGCATTCCAACGAAACCCCTCCATTGCCATGACACTCTCTCGGCCACTCCGACTCACTCCCCACCGGGCTAGTCCTGGGTGGCCCCATGTCTACCAAAGACACAACAACCACCATCGTGGCCAAAACATAAATGTTCCCACACGGGGACTCGGTACCATAATCTCAACAATAGGCACACAAGGTTATGTCTGCTTACCGGGCCAGGGTACCGCATGCCCATAACCTTCCCTTGTTGGAGGCACTGACCAGAGGCATGACAACGGACCGAATAAAGGCCTTCCCATAAAGGAAAATGTGGTTGCACTGGGGAAAACTCGATTCAGTGGCACCATGACCCGGTCAACGATATATTCAAGTAGAGTTATTACTAGGTTCAACTTAAAGTGAAAATAATCGGTGTCATAGTATGCCATGAAATGCAACACTAACATATGCATCACATATTAACGGAAATGACTGAGTTAACTATATTCACACTAAGCATAAACATCAAGAACTCATGACACTTCTCTGGTTAGGATTAAACCTCACTTTAAACAGAATCTTTTCTAGCAATTTTTATTATCTTTCCCATGCAAGAAAATAATTCCAAATAATTACTCATATCCATAACCATATTATTCTTTCATCACCAAAATAAATCCTAGTTTCTTTACCAACTAAGTTAACTTCAAACTTTCTACAAATCAAGCATATTAACTAAACAAGCAACTAACAGAATATAAATAACATAATAATGATTTAAATGCAAGGATTAAATCATTTGTTCAAGTAGGAAAAATCACAACTATTGTAATGGCACCATGAAAATGTTGTTGTGGCTTGCCTTAGTGTAGATGAGGTTCACAAGCCTCCTGGTGATCCTCAAGACAAGCGACACTCTCTAAAAATAAGTTCAAACACAAGAAGAAAATATCAATAACCCTTCTAAAATTCACCATAAAATCTAGACAGCAAAGAAAAATCTCATCTTTGGTGAGCTGCTAGATTTCTGTACAAAGAACATAATGCAAAAAGAATCAATTCATTTGGACTTATGGTTGAAGAGTTTTGGTTGTTTGAAGCTCTCTGGATAAATATGAATTTCAATTTAAATAAAAACAGACTGGGGGGTGACGTCGAAGGCGTAAAGCCTCAGGGCGCCACCACTCGTACCACTTCGCGCTCGTATTGAGTGGCCGACTAGCAGGCCCCGCTAGTCAGGTGAGGTGGAGGGGGAGAAGGAAACAGAGGACGGCCCGGCTTCGCCAAAGCACACGTCGGCGACGAGGGCTTCTTGGCTAAAACGAGAGGGAGGGATCGATAGAGGAGACAAAGGCGCACCTTCCCATGCCCGTAAAGTAGCTAGGGTGGTCAGACAACATCGGAATTGGCCTCTCTAGCGGAGGCAGAGAGCAGAGGTCACTGGAGACGAAGACGACGGCGAACAGAGGCGACTCCAAGGGCTCCAACCAGGTGCGACAGCACCACCGACGAGTGTCGGAGGCCCTGGAAGGGTTGCCCAGGCCTGGGAGGTACTGCAATCGTGGAGCCCTACCGAGAGGATCTCTGGCGAGCTCGAGCTCGGGGATGGCGGCCCGCGGCCTGCCCGGCCGGGCTATGGCTTCTACAAGATCGTGGAGTGTGTGGGAGTGGTAGATAGTGCTCGAGGAGGCTGGGGAGGGCTCTATTTAGAGCTGAGAGTCGAGGGGGATCGGGCTCCGCCGGTGGACACCTAGACATGGCGCCCGGCGTCGAACGGCGTCAGTGAGAGGGGGAGAAGGCGACGCTACTCACGCAGGAATTTTGGGCGAGCGGGGACGAGCACATGAGCGAGGGGAAGGCGACTAGCACAGTGTGCAGCGCACTGTTGCGTTGGCCGGACCGCGCCCATGCTCGCTGCGGTGAGCTCCGGCATTGGCGAGTGCCAGGGGAGAGTTAAGAGAGCTTGGATGAATATTGTGGAGAGGTTTGGCGCGTTGAGGTAGTCGGGGAAGCGAGCACGCGTGAAACAGAGCGCTTGGCGGCACTCAGAGCGCGGCGACAAGTAGGTTGGCATCGTGTACACGCGTGGTCACCATATGAACTTTGCCCTCAGGCTGACCTAAGTCCAAAATTCATTTCAGGCTTGTTGTTCATGGTAGTTTTAGAGGTTACCACACTTGGGTTAGGTCTCAGGTGTAGTAGAAAAGATTTCACACGTCTGGTAAGTTTCTGGACAGTAACTTTGAGAACTTACTGTGGTCAAACTACTGGGAGTTGGGAGCTGGGCTTTGGAGGTTAGCAATCATCTACTAAGGTGATGATGCACAAGAAAAATCAGCCACAATGGAGCAAGTAAAATGGTAGTTGCTGTAGAAACTACCATTTTTGTCCAGAACAAAAAGTATTTTTGTAGCAAAAATATTCCAAATAGTGGTGAATTCTTTTTGCTCAGGAAGGTGCCCTAGGGTTCAAAGAATATTTTGAATTTTCTCAGATTTTTGTGGGCAAGAAAAATTGGGGTTGCTTTGGAGCACATTGAGCTAGCTAGGGTTTTAGAGAGGGAAATGGATATTTTTCATTAAAGAAAAATATTCCAAATATTATTTTGAGTTGAACCAGAGAGGAAATGATGGTTAGAAAGGGAGATGAGGCACTTGGGTGAAAGTCAAGGGGTACCCAAGTGTTTAAGTCCATATGAAAAGATACAAAACCCCAAATTTCAAAATCAAACCAACTGAAAATCAGGCAAAGAGAAGAAGGCAAAAACCAGGTTGTCACAACCAATGTCGCGGGAATACGTCCGGACACGCATAGCCTCTCAACGTCTCGACATGAAGCCTTTTACTAAGCTCGGGGACTATCTCCCTGACATGGATGGATGGCACGACATGTTGGAGTGATTGTCGATATATGACAATGTGTCCTTTTAGTCCATACTTTTTGTATGACAAAACTTTGAAAGTTTATTTGTGATGTAATTAAACCGTCCTCCTCGACTAGCGAAGATCACTCTAGTTAGGGCATTTTGGGTACGATGAACTTTGTAATTTATGCTTATGATATGTGGCTTCTATTTTTGCCAAGCCTGTCTCTTTTTGTTGCTCAACTATATATGGTTCATAGCATCGACTCATGTGACGATGCAGGTGCATAGATCATTGATGGCAAAGAATTGCTATGCCAAGAGTATACGATGAGTGGCCGGAGTGCCAAGCCCAGGTGTACCGGTTTTCGAGCAACAGCCAATAGTTAGTTTAGGTTTCATAGTGATAGCTCTTCTCGTGTATATCATTGTTTAGATGGATGATGATGTAGTTGCAAGTAATCAAGACTTGTATCGCTATTTTTGAGATGATGACGAGAGACCACTTTGTGTTGGATGATGATTATGATGATGACATGATTTGATGAGACTATTTGTATGTATATGCTATGATTCCATTTGTATGTGTATGATATGCTAAATATTATTGTATAAAGCCTATTCAAATACAAAATCAAATATGCAGAAGAAAAAAAGAAACTAATAAAACTAGCAGTAGTGAGGGGAATAAAGTTAGTAGTAGCGCTCCCTTACCAGTAGCGCGGCCAGCTAGAAAGTGCTGCAGATATTAGCAGCAGCGCTCTATTGTAAAGATCTCTACAACTATCCATGTATAGCCGTAGCGTGGGACAACAGGCACTACTGCTATACGTTAGCTATAGCGTCTTATCAGTAGTGTAGTGTCCCACGCAATTAATAGGCAAAATACCCGCGCTACTGCTAGGTTTTCCCTAGTAGTGTGGTCAACAAAGAATCTCGCTAATTCCTCTTGAATTGCTTTTATGCGATCACGTGGTAGGAGCTCATCATGCAACTGCCAGATCTACATCGAAGAAGAGGGTCAATACATGTGTATGAATGAAACTCAACATAAATGATGGTAATAAAATACAATTGTGAATATTTTTGCTCACGCACTTCACACTATTTTTTGGAGTAGCCCCGCTTATTCTTGGTCGTCTCATTGTAGATGAACTCGCAAACATAGTATCCACAGAAATAATTCCCTTGTTCCTGCCACAAGCACTTTACGAGAAATAGAGGTCAATCAAACTGATAAGCAAGCATGCTAAATGGTATTGATGAAACTAGCTAGAATCAATGGGAGATGCGCAAAACTAGGTAGTATTACTTACTTTCGGGTGTTTAAATGTCAGCTCGGTCGGCAGTCCCGAAGAAATTGCGGTGATTTCTTTCCAAACCCTTCCAGACAAAGAAAATAATTACTTGATATCAGGAAATGAACAAAGTTGCCGATATGGTGCGATAATGATCGATTGGACTTACTTCTGGAGCATTCGAGTCATGTCTGCATAATCCTCGGGATCTTTTCATCTCGAGTCTAAGACGATTACTTCTCCCTGCTCAAGCTTAATCACTAGGAGAATAAAATGGAAGCTGCGCACACATGCACAATTAATCAGTTACATGACTATAACCTCGAGTAATAAGGGAAACCAAATATGCACAAGACAGTAACACTCACTTGAAGTTGTAAGGAAAGAGTATTTTATCTTTGCTTCGATTTTTGGGCAATGATTGTAGCAAGTTGTCCTTGGTTTCTGTGACATTCTTTTGAATTGTGCATTAATGTATGACATTTCGGTTAATGAACCCAATGTCATAGATTTGTGCATTTCTGCATTCCACGATCTTCAATCTGCATAATATAGTGAGGATAATTATATATACATGCAATTAAAGAGCTAAGCTATATATAGAGAGACTTAATTGTAGAAAGTAGTACTTGAAGACAGTAGCAAGCCACAAGTGATTTGTCGAGGGCCTTTTGATTGAAGAACTAGAAAAACTCATCAAAATCAACAGTTAACAGTTCTTGGCCAATGAAGTCGTGGTCGTCTTTAATTCTCATCGACCAAGCATCCTCCCCAGACAACCTGCAGGTTTTCATGTACCATTCATGGAATCACCACATCATCGTTGTTAGAGCAAGAGTTCCATATTTGACGAGAGGCTTCCCGTACTGGTATTTGAAATCGTCCACCTCCATATCCCAATGTACATTGTCGGGCAGGTAATCACCAGGATTGGTACCGGGCAGCATCAGCGGGTGATTTACGACGGTATCGCTAGACACCTTGAGCGGGGGGGGAGACGATTGGTTTTCCTGTTCTCCGAGCTGGGGAATTTTTTCCCACTTCTTCGTTCTTTTAACCTTTTGTCACTTGAAGTACTTCCCGATCAACGTGCTTCTTGCAATGTATTTTTAAGACAACGGAGATGGTTGTTATCCGGCGAAGGCGGTGGTGCTCGCTTCAGGGCATTGATAGTGTGCTCCGCTTTCACCGAATCTATCTTCTCCTTCGGAGGTGGATGTTTCATAGCTCTTTGCGTTTCAAAGAAGTCCTTCACTTGGGCTTGAACGATCTTCGTGTTTTCCTCCTCGGTCATCTCGTATGGTAACTTCTCTACAGGCTTGAGAGATGGACCAAATATGTATTGCATCCCGCCTCTGGCTGTACTGCTAGACGCCAGAGCGGCGGCGTCTCTCTTCCGTTGCTGCTGATGAGTAGTAGAAGGAGGCGGGTGGTACAACGTGCCAGAGCAGCCGGAGCGGCGGCGGCTGTGTTCCGCCGTTGCTGACGAGGCGGAGGAGGAGGCGGGCTGCTTGGACGCGCCGGAGCAGGCGAAGAATGAGGTAGAGTGCCGCCCTCATGCACCAGAGAAGGAGGCGGAGTGCCCTGATCACTCACCGGAGGAGGATGAGGATGAGGAGCCGAAGTGCCCTGACTCTCCGGAGGAGGAGGAGGAGACAGAGGCATGAAGTTCAGAAGCTTGATGTGCTCCTTCCGCCATAGACAGGGAGTATTCAGAGCAAGGCCCAGTTGAGTCTCCCCTTCACCTGTAGGGTGGTCAAGCTGGAGCTCCTCAAATCCTTCCGTTATTTCATCCACCATCACAACAGCATAGCCTTTTGGAATTCGAAGGAAGTGAAAAGTTGCATCGGGTTCAAGAGGTGCAACAGAGCCGACAGCCGCCTTGACTTTGAGGTTCTGCCATTGCGTCATAAGCTGGCACTATTGAGCCTCCGTGATAGAATCCACGGGGTAGCTAGGAACCGTGAAGTCGGGCTGCTGAACGAGCTCGGTAGAAGACACACTACTTCTACGCTGAGATGGCGGGGTAGCTTCAGGGGTAGCTTGGGTAGGTCGCTGGCTCTCAACTTGTTGCTCTAGCTTTCGTACCCTTGCATTCAGCTTCTGCAGTTCGCTCTGCTCCACTCTCCTCCTCCTCTCTTCGGTTTTGTAACCGCCTGCGCCGGGAAACCCATCCTTCCATGCAATGGAGCCTGGCGTGCCTCGTGTTCGTCCAGGGTGCTCAGGATTCGCGAGGGCCTCTATGAGCTCGTGTCCGGAACGACCGTCCCTTGCTGCGCTGCGGCGATATACTTGTGAAGCTTCTTGACTGGTATTTCAAGTTGCTCGTCCGTCCAAATGCACTTCCCTGTTTCAGGGTCCAAGGTTCCCCCAACCCCGAAAAACCAAGTCTTTAAACAGTCTGGCCAGTTCAATGTCTCTGTTTCGACCCCTTTAGCAATTAGGTCATTCTCAGCCTAGTCCCACAACTGTCGGGCTTTGAGGTAGCCACATCACCCCGTGCGATGGTGATGCTCCTTCTTTGCAGCATTTTTCCCGTTTGTCGCCGACATCTTCTTACTCTTCTCCAATGTCTTGTGGGCCACAATGCGGCCCAGTGATCTCTTATCTTCTCAAATCGGCCGGTGATCCTGACTCTGTTCGGTCATCGGTATATATATACCGGACTTTGCAAGGGCTGATCCTGACTCCGTTTGGTCATCGGAGGAGTCATCACGGTCTCATTCTTCCACTGGCATTCGGTTGCTAGAGTCATCATGATCATGACTTTCCTCCTCCATTGTTTGATCAATGTAGCCTTCTTCCTCTCCTTCATGACCATTAGTCTCGTTGAGAAATGACAAGACATCACCTCCGTCGCGTATTATGTCCCCTAATAACTCTTCTTGTTCCAAGTCTCTTGGTTTATCCATAGTTTTTGCAAATATTACAACATGGTAATTAATATACAAACATGAGAGATGGATATATTAATAGTGGAAAATCGACCTAGCTAGCTAATCACAACAACGAATATTAATTAGTGGCCTCGACGCTTCTATGGTTGGTGGCCTCGGCAACGCTTCTAGGGTTTGGGGTGGCCTCGACGCTTCTACGGTTTCGGGTGGCCTCGACAACGCTTCTAGGGTTTGGGTGGCCTCGAGAATGCTTCTAGGGTTTGGGGTGGCCTCGACAATGTTGTTTTAACTTGGTAAATTTGGGTGGCCTCGACACTTCTAGGGTTTGGGATGGCCTCGGCAACGCTTCTAGGGTTTGGCCCGGGCCGCCTCTCTAATGAATCACTGGTACGCGTCGGTGCTATACAAACGGTTTTAAACCCCTTTCCGCGACGATATTTAGAACCGTTGCCAAGTGTGTGTTGGCAATAGGGGGGTCCTTCCCACACGACCCAGAAACCGTCGAGGATAGGCCCTCCTGGCACACAAGCTGGCTCGTGTGTGATCGGGCGAGGCATCGAAACCCAATTGTTTTCGTTCATATGTACATCCCACATGGTGAATCCCAAAAACACATTTATGTTCGTATTTATATGACACACGGTCAATCCAAAGAGTATGTTTCCGTTCTTATGTACATCCCAAATGATTAGGCCGCTATAGTCGTGTGAAAAAGGTGGACATCAATATTTAATCCGCCGATATGTTTGTGATAGGTACGTTATCGCACACGGTTCAAGAATGTAAAATGTGTGTGGTGCCTCTACTAATGCGAACGTGTACATTTTCATAACTGTGTGCGATTGGTATTGCTATCACACACGCACACTGGTTTGAAACGTTTGCCGTATTACCATGAATGGCACACGCATATTGGATGAAACCATGTGTGCGTCCGAAGGGCATCGCAAACGTTTCACGTCAAAGAACCGTTTGTTTTATTTTTTCATCGCACACGCTATTTTCTTTTTAACCGTGTGCACAATATTTTATTCGCTCCTGTACAATTTTTTGGCTTTAATTTATTGTTCAAATTGGATTTTTTGAAATATGAAACGTGCAATTCAAATTCTCAGCACAATGGTTCAATAATGAATCCAAAAAAAATTGTCAGTACAATATGTTCAGTAATTACAGGATTAGACAACAATTAACTATGATGAACCACAATATTTACATGCGGTAAAGGTGAAGAGACAAGTGTAAATCATTTTGATTGCCGATGTTGTTGAAGAAGCGGAATGCCCATAATGTGCCTTCCTGCATGCCATAGGCACGAACAACTTTTGTCCAACCCCTTGTGACGATCGCCCGCTCAACCTTCACCGCCTTCAGGAAGACTTCTAGAGCATTATCAAGGTAGCATGAATTATATACTTTAAACTTAGTTGCCTCCACTCCGGTCATGTAGTTTGCAAGGTAATTGACAGTAAATAGCTTCGGAAACCACTGAAAAAATAAAAATATCAAATCATGAGGTCTAATAGATTAACTTGTTGTGGGCATGGGGGAAAAGGCAACGGATTACTTACCATCCTAAAGTTCACTGATGTCTTGGACAAAGTGTAAATAAAGAGCTTAATTCACATCACCCGTTTCTTTCGCCTAACAATCTTTCTTAGTTTCCTCACTTGATGTTTGTTCATGAATATCTCATTGCCCATACGCAAAAGGGATCGAAGCGTGGATCAGTACTGCTCATATACGTACCTACAAGCAACCAGTAAATGTTAGAAGCTAAATGAGATTGCACAAATGATGTAAAATATAACTACCTACATTCCTAAGTACAAGTATCTTTAGAGATTTCAATATGAACTACATACGGATGTATATAGAATTATAGATATAGTTTAGATTAGAATCTAGATTCACTCGTTTTGCTCCTTGTGTAGTCTATATATGGTGTATAAGACATGGGATGCAGCTAACCTCGACGGCAAACAACAACATCCCCCATTGTAGCCCTGTGTAAGTACATGGAAAGCCAAGGTTAACTACAATAGGGTTAACATCCACCAAAAATAGCAAAGGGATGGATTAAAAAAATGGATACAACTGTTAATTGCAGTAGGCTTATCAACATCCTAATTCATGTTTTGTAAGTTTGTAGCCATTGAAATACAACTATTTAAAAATGGATACAACTGTTAATTGCAACAGGCTTAATGGTCATTGAAACTGATAAAAATGCAATTGGCAGAGTTAAACATCACAAGGCAGGTGCTGCCAGAGCAGATAATGGCCCAATTGTCTATAAAAAGGTAAGGGAAATGGCTAAAATGTGTTAGGCATGTTTACTACAAGATTACATGCTGGAGTACATAAGACCCTCCGTCGGCCATAAGACCGACTTCTACTGCATCTAGCCACCGAGTGATACTCTGAGTGATGGATTCTGTGTCCTACACCACATGCTGGAGTACAGACGGGATCAGCAGAACCTTCACATGTCACCTACATCAAGTGATGCCCATATTCTGCAATGGGCAAAGAACGTACGAGATATCCCGGGCCATCGACTTCGAGCTGAGTTCTATCACATCCAGTGTGAACTTGCCCAAATCATCATGAAGGAGGTCCTCAAAAAAACAGGGATGTTCTACGAGGAAGGGAAAATGTCGCGGGAAGACGTCCGAACATGCGTAGCCCCTCAGCATCTCGACCTGAAGCCTTTCACTAAGCTCGGGGACTATCTCCCTGACTTGGATGGGTGGCTCGCGTAATCGCCGCCGCACCGCGTCTCCGTCAAGCTCCAAGTTCACATGGAGCGCGAGTGGCCGAGCTTCGGGCCTTGGGATGGCTCCAACGTCCACGAGGATCACCTTGCTTTCCTCCGCCAAACGCGGCGGCTGCCCGGCGAGGGCTTTGTAAATGTGTGTCTGCCGCCTGAGAGGGAGATCTCGCCGGCAACGGAGGAAGGCAAACGCGTTGTCTTCCATTCGCACTTCCTTCGCGGCTTCGGCCTGCCGACGAGTGGCTTCCTCCGTTCCTTCCTCCAATTCTACCGACTCCAGCCACACCACCTCACGCCGAAAACGGTGGTGCTGCTGTTGGCCTTCCTGACGCTCTGCGAAGGCTACCTCGGCATCCTCCCCACCCTCGAACTCTGGGGGGAGTTTTTCTACACCAAGCTCAGCACCTAGGCCAAGGGGAAGGCGGCTCAGTGCAGCGACTTCGTCGCGGTGCGGCGCCGACAACTGTTTCCCGGCCATGAGCATGAAATAGTCGGTCAAGCTTTGGCAAAAATCTTATTTTTATGTCCAGAACGTCCACCCAGCAGCGGACTTCGTCAGCCTGCCGTCTTATGTGGCCGGCTCGCCGGCTGAACCCTGCACCAACTGGGCATTCCGCCCAAAGATGTTGTCTACCGCCTCCTTCGCCGCCATCGCGTGGCTCAAGGTGATCACAGAGGTAGAAGGCCTCAAGGGGTCGGATCTGCTGACCGCCTTCGTGGCAGGCCGGGCGCTCCCCCTTCAAGGCCGGCCTCATATGATCAGACAGATGAGGGGGAACCGAGACCCATGCCGGATTTGCACCAAGGAGATGCCGCACGCCGAAGTGGCTCATCTGGTGAACTATATCTCGAACTGCAAGCTCCTAGAGGAGGAGTGGCAGTTCGGCAAGGAGCCGTACTCCCACGCGCACCCACCGCCTGTGGTGAGTCCTCAAGTCTTTCTCTTTTCTCTTTAGTTGCCAGGTTCTTCTTTGCCGCCTGACCAGTCGGCCATCGAGTAGATTTTCACCACCCAGTCGGCAGTCGACACCTTGGAGCAGGGCCATGAGTACATGCCCGACTGGTCGGTGAGTGATGCAGATGACCCTGACTTGGGGCGGCCGCTCTGGAAGAAGGCGATGCCACGGGTGGTGGTGGCGGAGCAGGCGGCTCCGGAGGTGGAGGCAGCCTCGACGAATGGCGGGATGATGAGGAGGAGGAGAACGCGTCGCGCCGCTAGCCGGTCACCGAACACACGGGAGCGAGCTCGTCACCCGCGCCGACTGCTCCACGCGACACACAAAAGCGCCAAGCCGGCTCGTTGCAGTACAGCAGCCGGCCGAAGAGACCCAAGAGCTCGGCGGCGGTGACCAAGCGGGAGGAGGCCGCTGCGAAGGCGAACCGATTTTGAAAGGTCGTGAAGCAGCCCTAGATGGTGTCTCCGTGAGTATTTGATTTCTTCTTGCATCCTTTCTCCTTTTTCTTTGCAGCTTCATTCTGAATCCTTTTCTTTTTTGCTTGATTAGGGCCCCGCTCTCACTCAAGCGGTTTGGCGCCGCCTCCGTGGTTGGGATGGCGGAGGGCTCTGCCAACTCCCGTCGTGTGGACCCGTGCGCCAAGCTCGAGGCGGCGACAGAGAGGAACGCGCAGGAGGCACGCGAGTGTAGGACCTTGAGAAGAGGTGTCTAGAGGGGGGTGATTAGACACTAAGTACCAAAGTTGTAGTTTTTAACTTCTTTAAGTTTAAGTGGAGTTTAAGCACAAGTTTAACATTCACAACATATAGCAAGCAAGCATGCAAAGAGTATATGAGCAGCGGAAAGTAAAGCATGCAACTTGCAAGATGTAAAGGGAAAGGTTTGGAGGATTCAAACGCAATTGGAGACACGGATGTTTTTGTCGTGGTTCCGATAGGTGGTGCTATCGTACATTCACGTTGATGGAGACTTCAACCCACGAAGGGTAACGGCTACGTGAGTCCACGGAGGGCTCCACCCAAGAAGGGTCCACAAAGAAGCAAGCTTGTCTATCCCACCATGGCCGTCGCCCACGAAGGACTTGCCTCACTAGTGGTAGATCTTCATGAAGTAGGCGATCTCCTTGCCCTTACAAACTCCTTGGTTCAACTCCACAATCTTGTCAGAGGCTCCCAAGTGACACCTAGCCAATCTAGGAGACACCACTCTCCAAGAAGTAACAAATGGTGCGTTGATGATGAACTCCTTGCTCTTGTGCTTCAAATGATAGTCTCCCCAACACTCAACTCTCTCTCATAGGATTTGGATCTGGTGGAAAGAAGATTTTAGTGGAAGGAACTTGGGGAAGGCTAGAGATCAAGATTCATATGGTAGGAATGGAATATCTTGGCCTCAACACATGAGTAGGTAGTTCTCTCTCAGAACTGGTAAGTTGGAAGTGTAGGTTTGTTCTGATGGCTCTCTCCACAAATGAAGAGGAGGTGGAGGGGTATATATAGCCTCCACACAAAATCTAACCGTTACACACAATTTACCAATCTCGGTGGGACCGAATCAACAAACTCGGTTAGACCGATTTAGTAAACCTAGTGACCGTTAGGGTTTTCGGTGGGACCGACATGCAACTCGGTAGGACCGATATGGTTAAGGTTAGGGCATAACGTAATCTCGGTGAGACCGATTACACAAACTCGGTTGGACCGACTTTGGTAATTAGCTAACCAGAGAGTTGGTCAGGCAAACTCGGTTGGACCGATTACTCAAACTCGGTGGGACAGATTTTGGTAATGAGTCAACCAGGAAGTTTGCATTGTAATATCGGTAGTACCGATTGCTCAAACTCGGTGAGACCAATTTTGGTAATGGACATACACAGAGAGATTACAATCCCATCTCGGTGAGACTGAGATCCCTATCGGTAGACCGATTTGCCTACGGTTTGTGGCAGTGGCTATGACAGATGAACTCGGTGGCGCCGGATAGAAAGAATCGGTGTGACCGATTTTGGCTTTAGGTTTAGTTCATATGAGGATGTGAGAAAGTAGTTGAGGGTATTTGGAGCATATCACTAAGCACTTGAAGCAAGAGGCTCAATAAGCAACACGTCATCCCTCCTTGATAGTATTGGCTTTTCCTATAGACTCAATGTGATCTTGGATCACTAAAATGTAAAATAAAGAGTCTTGATCTTGAAGCTTTAGCCAATCCTTTGTCCTTAGCATCTTGAAGGAGTTCCCACATCCTTTAGTCCATGCCACTCCAATGTTGAACTTATCTGAAATATACTAGATAAAAGTGTTAGTCCAACAAGAGATATGTTGACATTAATTACCAAAACCACCTAGGGAGCACTTGTGCTTTCAATCTCCCCCTTTCTGGTAATTGATGACAAAATACATCAAAGCTTTAGATAAAGATATAGAGAATAGCAAGTAAATCTTTGGAAAGACATGTAACAAACATAGGCTGCCCCTACATGTATGCAATCATGTGAATATGGAATATAGAAGCATTTGAGAGCATAACCATGAAGAGTAGGCAATGTGTTACATGTATCTTGGCCATATGCATCAGAGCAAAGAATATTAAAGAAAATACCTTCATGCTCATGAGTCCTTGTTGCAAACAGTATGTACATCAACAAGAATTCCTCATACACATGATTGTGATGCATATACTTACCTTGTAGTCTTGAGTTGTCTTAGGATGGAATGAACTTGCGTAAACAAGGTTAGATAACACAGGTATATCTACTAGCCAGAGCAAACAAAAGAAACCACAAGAATACCAAGACTGGGATGACATGTAGAGAGTGAGTACTAAGTACCACATTGGATTAGACATGTCCCCAAGAGTAAAGATATGCAATGAATTTAAATGATTTCTTCCCTTAGATGTCTTGCTCCCCCTGAATCTAGCATGGGATACTGGGACAAGATAGGGAACAGAAAATCAGAGCTGAAAGATATAAATGAACAGAGCTAATGCAAACTAATGCAAAAAAAGCACATATGAACATGTCTTTCCCCTCAGTAAGACATGTGGCATCTCTCCTCTTGAACAACAAGCATCTGGGATCCTTGAGAAATACTTTCTACTTGAGTATTCTCTCCCCCTGGAGATCTCTTTCTCCCCCTGAGGAGGTGATATATTCTCTGATGTGATCTCTCTCTAAATGATAAGCTTTGATGTGATCTCTCTCTCCCCCTTTGACATCAATTTCCAAGAAGGTTTTTCTGGAATCTGTCGAGTGGGTTTGGTCCTGGAGTCACTGCACAAGGCAAATGATAAAAATGTGATGCTTGTAGAGGACAAGATTCATTGAGTGGGGCTGGATCAGAAGAATCACAGAATAAGTGACAAACTGATTTTCCTGTTGTGAAGTCGGTGGCACCGAGTGGTATGCTTCGGTTGTACCGAAAGAATTCGGTTGGACCGAAAATAACTAATCGTTGGAACCGAGTTCAGCACAGAGAAAATACTTGTCACCTCAGCTTACTAGAATTAAGATTTCACAAAGATTTGCAAGGAATTTTACTGAATGATATGCAAAGAATTTGATGCAGAAAATGCAGAGCAAACAAAAATAAATCTAGATGAAGTTTTTTTTTGAAAGGGGAAACAAATATGCATGAGACAAATGCAAAAACACAGAAAAGAACACAAGAGAACTTCATCTAGAGATGGTCGGCGACAAAGTCACCTATGTTAGAGTATATTGACTTAGGAGTCAAGTGAGATCACTTGATCATAGGTCATACTCATCGTTTAAGCTCAAAATGGGGTTGCCATTTTTCGTTTAAGCATCTTGATGTATTCACATCTTGTCGAGTTGCTTTAGCTCATCGCTTGGAGTAAAGCTCCTCTAAGATGGAATAACATACCTTGGTTGGTGGTGATGTCCATGTAGTTGAACTTGTGTGGCTTGCTCAAGGTTGATGTAGCTCATCAAGAGTTGGGAGCTCCACTTGGAATTTGAGTCCATCTACCTACATGGGTTAGTTCTTGCAAGGAAGAGCACTTGTGTATCCAAAAATGACAATCATGAAGCTCAACATAGAATTTGTCAAAGGATATGTTTGAGTGGTTTCGTGCCTCCTTGGCTTCAACCACCTTTGTGTAGAGACTTGGTGATGTAGAGATTGCTCAAGATATGAGTAGGTTACAACCTCATGGAATTAGATTAATCCAAGTACCTACATGGGTTAGATAACATGCAAGATACAAATATATCCAAGACATAAGATTTTCATCATAAGAGAAAAAATCAAGGATTAGTCATAAGCTCATGTCTTGCATGTATCCAATGGAGTTTCTACTCCAAGTTTGAAGCATCAATGATGTTCAATTCTCCTCTCAACCTGCAAAACACTTTCTCATCAAGAGGTTTAGTGAATATATCCGCTAATTGCTTTTCGGTGCGAACATGCTTAACATCAATGTCACCCATAGTAACATGATCTCGAATGAAATGATGACGAACTTCAATATGCTTAGTGCGAGAATGTTGCACAGGATTATGACCAATTTTGATAGCACTTTCATTGTCACAAAGCAATGGAACATGTTTCACATATATCCCATAATCTTTAAGAGTTTGGGTCATCCAAAGTAATTGAGCACAACATGAACCAGCGGCAATGTATTCCGCTTCGGCAGTGGATAAGGATACCGAGTTTTGTTTCTTGGAGGGCCAAGACACAAGAGATCTGCCAAGAAATTGACAAGTACCCGAAGTGGACTTTCTATCAACCTTGTCTCCGGCATAGTCCGAGTCAGAGTAGCCAACAAGATCAAAAAAGGCCCTCTTGGGATACCAAATGCGAAAATCTGGTGTATGGATTAAGTATGTCACTATCCTTTTCACGGCCTTAAGATAGCATTCTTTAGGAGCAGCTTGATATCGTGCACACATGCACACACTTAGCATGATATCGGGACGTGAAGCACATAGATATAATAGTGAACCAATCATAGAGAGATAAACCTTTTGATCAATCGGTTCACCATCTTTGGTCATATCAAGATGTCCACTAGTAGGCATGGGTGTAGACATACCTTTGCATTCTTGCATATTGAACTTCTTGAATAAGTCCTTCGTGTACTTTGTTTGAGAAACAAAAGTACCTTCCTTAGTTTTCTTGATTTGCAAACCAGGAAAGAATTTGAGTTCACTCATCATAGACATCTCAAACTTCTCCGACATTAGATTCCCAAACTTTTCACTAAAATGAGGGTTAGTTGAACCAAATATAATATCATCAACATAAATTTGGCATACAAATAATTCTCCATTAACCCTTTTAGTAAAAAGTGTTGAAACAATTTTCCCAATTTCAAAGCCTTTTTCAATAAGGAACTTGGTCAAGCATTTATACCACGCTCTAGGAGCTTGTTTAAGACCATAAAGAGCTTTGTGTAGTTTGTAAACATGATTTGGTTTCTTAGGATTGACGAAGCCGGGAGGTTGCTTAACATAAACTTCCTCCTCTATTTTACCATTTAAAAAGGCACTTTTAATGTCCATTTGGTACAAGGTGATATCATGATGATTAGCATAGGCAAGTAAGATGCGAGTGGACTCAAGTCTAGCAACGGGAGCATAAGTCTCACCATAGTCCATACCTTAGACTTGTGTGTAGCCTTGGGCGACGAGACGTGCTTTGTTGCGAACTACTTGTCCATCTTCATCTTGCTTGTTGTGAAACACCCATTTGGTACCGATGATGTTGTGGTTGTTGTCGGGCTTCTCAACCAATGTCCAAAGTTGGTTCCTCTCAAAGTTGTGTAGCTCTTCATGCATAGCATTTATCCAATCCGGATCTTCCAATGCTTCTTCGACCTTCATATTTTCAATGCTAGAGATGAAAGAATAGTTTTCAAAAAAGTTAGCTAAACGAGTTTTTGAGCGAGTGATTCTCCCGGTTTGAATATCATTGTAGATTTGCTCAACGGGATGGTCTTTAGCAATTCTTGCTCGAACTCGTGAAAGCTTTTTCTTGGATCTTGGTTGAACTTCTTCTTCATCTTGTTCTTCTTCTTGGCCTTCTTCATTGTTGGCGTTTTCGTTCTCTTGTCGTGGTGGAGAACGAGGTCGTTGATGTTCATCTTGATGCGCTTCCTCGTTTTCTTCATCTTGGTGTGTCCCACTTGTGGATGCTTCCGTATCAACTCTTGGTTCACCTTGTCGTGAAGTAGAAGCTTCCACTTGGACGGACAAGGTACTCTCTGTCGGTGTCAAAACCGGCGGATCTTGGGTAGGGGGTCCCGAACTGTGCGTCTAGGCGGATGGTAACAGGAGACAAGGGGCACGATGTTTTACCTAGGTTCGGGCCCTCTTGATGGAGGTAAAACCCTACGTCCTGCTTGATTAATATTGATGATGTGTGTTACAAGAGTAGATCTACCACGAGATCAAGGAGGCTAAACCCTAGAAGCTAGCCTATGGTATGATTGTTGTTCGTCCTACGGACTAAAGCCATCCGGTTTATATAGACACCGGAGAGGGCTAGGGTTACACAGAGTCGGTTACAATGGTAGGAGATCTACATATCTGTGTCGCCAAGCTTGCCTTCCACGCCAAGGAAAGTCCCATCCGGACACGGGACGAAGTCTTCAATCTTGTATCTTCATAGTCTTGGGGTCGGGCCGACGATGATAGTTCGGCTATCCGGACACCCCCTAGTCCAGGACTCCCTCAGTAGCCCCTGAACCAGGCTTCAATGACGACGAGTCTGGCACGCATATTGTCTTCGGCATTGCAAGGCGGGTTCCTCCTCCGAATAATTTATAGAAGATTGTGAACACCAGGATAGTGTCCGGCTCTGCAAAATAAATTCCACGTACCACCGTAGAGAGAATAATATTACACAAGTTCAACCTGCTGACGTATTTGGTGGTGTGACATCACACCACTACCAAGCCTTTACTCGAATTGTTTTTATTGTACCACCTCAGCGCGTTTAGCGAAGCGGTTTCCTTGGCACGTCTTGTTGAAGCAGAGATCGTGTTCCCCTTATTCCGGGATTCCCATCAATACGGACGTGGGTAACCCAACCGCGCCATTGATTGCGGCGCTTGGGAGATAAGCGAGTTTTATCAGGCCGGTGGGGACACATGTTTTTGTTCGCCCATATAAGGGGATAAAGATCCAACCCTTTTACCTGCGCCTTCTTCCTCCTTGGCTTATCCATCTCCGCGAACTCGAGCTCCAGCGCCCAAGTACGCACATCTCACCTCAACCTTCTCCAACTATGTCCGGAGCGGGAGGCAAGTGGATGGCCTCCTCCGTCACGGAGGGGCACATCCAGAAGCTGCGCAGCACCGGATATTTGTCCAGCAACATCGCGCACCGGCTCCCCAACGAGGGAGAGCTCATCCCCACCCCCAGGCCCCATGAGAGGGTAGTATTTCTTCCCCATTTCCTCTGCGGACTGGGCTTCCCACTCCATCCCTTTGTCTGGGGGCTCATGTTCTACTACGGCCTGGATTTCCATGATCTGGCCCCGAATTTCATCCTCAACATCTCGGCGTTCATCGTCGTGTGTGAGGCCTTCCTCTGTATCCAGCCCCACTTCTGTTTGTGGCTCAAGACCTTCAGTATCAAGCCGAAGGTTGTGAAGGGAAGTCAAGCGGAGTGCGGAGGCGCCATGGTGGGCAGGATGTCCCACGTTACTTGGCTTGAGGGCACTTTCGTGGAAACCATTAAGGGGTGGCAATCGGGGTGGTTCTACATCACCGAGCCGCGTGACCCTGAATGGGCAGCGGCCCCCGAATTCAGATCTGGCATCCCCACACGGCTCACCTCCTGTAAAGAGAGCGGCCGGACATGGGGTGATTCGGAGGAGCTGACCAGACTCCAAGCCTGCATCCAAAAGCTAGTGGACAAGAAGCTCAAGCTTGTCAACGTAGTCCAGGTCATGCTCATCCGCCGGATTCTCCCGTGCCAACGACGGGGCTTCAATATGTGGGAGTTCGATCCGGCGCAGCACAAGACTTTGAGCGGGCTCTTCGACACTACATACGAAGATGTCTGGAGGGTGATGTTTAAGGGTGTCGAGGCCCCTGCATCCGCTACCAAAGATCGCGGATTCAGCTCACAGCGTCCAGCTGACGAGGTAAGCAATTTTTCCCTTTACGGGACGCTTGTTTTCCGTAGTTTGACTCTATGCGGGATCTAAACTCCCTCTCCTTTGACAGGACTGGCTGGAGAAAGCCGAACAGACTATCTATCCGGCCCCATTACCAGAGGACCCAGCGGACGCCCGCTTAACGGGGCTGCTGGCTCCGGCACCCCACGTGGTGCCGGAGAAGAAGGCCAAGAAGAAGGCCACGGGCACTCGGAAGAGTTCCTGTTTTCAGGTGTTATCGGATGATGACTCTGAGGCACACTCCTCCCACAAAGGCGAGGAGGAGAAGAAGAAAGCCTCTCCCCCAGCGGGGGGAGGGAAGAAAAGAAAGGCCTCCCCAATGAGGGAGGCCGAAGGGTCCAAGAAGGGAAGGACTCTTCCCCCGGACTGCTCTGCCAACGCCGGCAACGATGACGAGGATTGGCCCCCCCAAGGGCCAAGCCCCTAGCGAGATCGTAAGTATCCGGACTCCCGAATAACTTCATGATTTTTCTTTTCGCCACATGGTGCCTTTCTAATGCCGCATACAACCCTGCAGTCCACCCAAGGATGATCTTCCCGCTTCGTTGAGCAGGTCCTTGGGTGCGTCGGATATGATTCCCTTCCGACCGCCTCCACCCCCTGTGATGCGGACGATGCCGAGGTGGGATCCCGGGAAGGGACCTACCAGGAGGAGGAGGCCCCGGAGGTGTCGCAGAACAACCTCCCGGACTTTGCACCGGACTCGGCCCCGGAACCCATAGTGGCTCCAGAGTCCGGCGGGCGGCCCCTTCGTAAGAAGGGCAAGGCCGTGACGTCGGCAGCCTCCGTCCAACCAGAGGCGCCGGATAGCTTGCTGGAGGCGCTCAATGGCGCCTCCATCGAAGAGGAACACCGCACTGTTATGAGTGCGGTGATTCAGAAGGTTCAGCTCGCCAAGAGCGGGCTGACCGAAGCCTGCAGTAGCCTTCTAACAGGCTTTGAGGTAAGAATTTCGATATATGTAAAATAGTACCGCATAGACAGTAGCCCCTGATGCTCGGTTCGGTGTTCGGAAAGAAAAGCCGGACTGAGGATCTAAAAAGATATACGCAGGAGTCATAAAAAATATGTTAATATGGGATTGCAGGCTATGCTGCTGACCTCTGCCGCACTGACTGCGGAGGTCAATACTTTGAAGCAAAGCCTCGAGCGGTCCAAGAACGAGCTCGGCCGTGCCAAGAAGCAGCTCGAGGACAATGAAGGTGAGTAACACCTTATTAAAAATGTACCTTACAGAAAAGGATTTTGGTTGCAAGAAGAATGACAAGGATAACGTGGGTATTGCAGGGGCCACAAGCGAGGTGGCGAACGTAATGCGGCCGCGGAACGCACCGAGCGAGAGAGGCAAGAGGCACAGGTGGCAGATTTACGGCAAGAGCTCCAGGCTCTCGTGGAAAAACACGAGAGTTTGGAGCGTGACTCGAAGACTCGAGAGTCCGAGCTTGCAACGACTCTTGAGAGTGCCAAAGCCGCTAAGGCAGAAGCCTATAAGGCCCTCCAGGAAGTCGAGGCGTTGAAGAAAATAGCGGCGGGTAAGGCATTTTTCATGCAAAGTAAGCATGTGAGTGTGAATTACCTATCACTTACCCGATTTCGGAGCTCTCCAGGAGCGTTCGCAGATCTGCCCCGTAGCGTGTCCGATGCTGCCGCTTTCTACAGGGCCGAGAAGGGGAGCTTGACAGAGAAGGTCTTCTGGTCTCAATATGCTGAGGCCGTACATCCGGTGCCCCTTAGCGACCAGCTGAAGCAGCTGGTCGAGCTCCACAAGGTGGCCGAACAGGCCATGAAGGGCCTCATAGTTCGGCTATGGCCTAAGGAGGCCATGCATGGGAGCTACTTCGGCCTGGTGCGGCGGCTGGTGGATGCGTGTCCATGGGTTGAAGTCATCAAGCACTCCGCCTGTATTGAAGGTGCCCGTCGGGCCCTTGCCCGCGCAAAGGTGCACTGTGGCAAGATGGATGCTCAGAAGCTTGTGACGGATGCGCCACCGCAGGGCAAGGAGCATCGCACGCCCGAGATGTATTATAAGAGTGTCCTGAAGGGTGCCCGCATTATTGCGGGTGAGTGCTCCAAAGATGTAATATTTGAGTAGACTCGCATTTTGTTATCATGTGCGCTGAAAACTTAGTTCATATGCGCTAAGCAACGCTTGTTAATTTAAAATATTACCTTCTGTGCGGCTGTTTATCAAATCTGAGAGATGGCAAGTCGTCGGCTTCAGCCCCCATGCCACGAGTGCTGGGGTGTTCGGGACAAATTTGAGCACTCTTGTTCCCATTTTTAGGTCCATCTAGGGAGGCGCTCAACACAACGAACAAGGCAACCGGACTTATAATGCTTGAACACTCTCACTTAGCCATAGAATTCTATAATTTTAAATTTCAGCGAAGCCCCTAGTATTCAGAAGGCCGAATTTGGGGCGCTATCCACGCCTGGGCCGGACAAAGCCGGCTCCTCGCTCTAAGCGGAATAAGTCTTTAGGGACTCACAAAAAACCTCTCGAACAGCGACCAGCTCTCGCCTCATCATGACGGTCAGTTTTAGCTTTCTCCACCGAGGCGCTCGCCCAGCTCAACTGGGGAGCAATCGCAGTGGTTCTTCCAGTGCTACCTTAGCCGATACAACGGAACGTAAGGTACCAAAACATGGGAGCCAGGCAAACCCAACTATTGACCCAAGACATGATTCGGAGCCGATGCATATAATGCTATAAGTTCGGGGTGCCGCACTTGTGAAAGTGTTCGGACTTATCACACCATGATGCGGGAAACATAAGCCCCTGGTGTATTTAGCCGTACCAAAATGTACGGATGCAACATGTCATAAATGAACATATGTATAAGAAAGAAATGCAATTGGAAGCAAAAAGGTGCTGCATTACTTATTCAAGAAGAAACTATTGTGAATGCAGAATGATACAAATGGTGCGATAAGCAAGGGATGGGACTATTAAACATGTCCCCCTCCAGGGGTAGGCTGCGGAATGGTGTATAAAAAAGATTTAATGCTCGTAATGGAGACCACCTGGATATTCGTTGTAGCCTTTCTCCTTCCCTGGTTGTTGCATCGTGAGTTCGGCAGGTCTGCTGCCGGACAGGGCCTCTGACGAACGGAGTCCTGTGGGTAAAAATAAAAAGGAAAAAGAAAAAAAAACGACACACTTGAGAGCCCCTGGTGTGGTTGAGCCGCATTCTGGGCCTATCATGGTCGTGCCCCTCTCCCAATGCCCATGGTATCTCCAAAGCGTAATGGTGTACGCGAAGGACCTGTCTTGACGTTTTGCAAGGGCTGGGGTTGGGGCCGCACTGCTACGCGTGCTCGGAACGTGCCAGGTGATCTTGTTGTAGGTTACTTCGGGCGCATTTAGCCGTGTTCGGTCGCTTAACAGCCGGACTCGAGAATTGCCTTAAGAGGCTGCATTGTACTTCTGCCGTGAGAGCCGCTGTATGTTTCTCCGTTCGGAGAGAGCGTTCAGTGTTCCTGTTGACCGTGATGACTCCTCGAGGGCCTGTCATCTTGAGCTTGAGGTATGCGTAGTGCAGAACCGCGTTGAACTTTGCAAACGCGGTACGTCCCAGCAGAGCATGATAGCCGCTGCGGAACGGAACTATGTCGAAGATTAACTCCTCGCTTCGGAAGTTATCCGGGGATCCGAAGACCACTTCCAGTGTAACTGAGCCTGTACAATTGGCTTCCACACCTGGTATGACGCCTTTAAAGGTCGTCTTGGTAGGTTTAATCCTTGAGGGGTCTATGCCCATTTTGTGCACTGTATCCTGATAAAGCAGATTAAGGCTGCTGCGGCCCTCCATCAGGACTCTGGTGAGGTGAAATCCATCGACGATTGGGTCTAAAACCGATGCGGCGAATTCGTCGTGGAGGATGCTGGTGGGGTGGTCCCTTCGGTCAAAAGTGATCGGGCAGGAGGACCATGGATTGAACTTCGGGGCAACTGGCTCCATCGCGTATATGTCCCTGAGTGCACGCTTCCGCTCCCTTTTGGGTATGTGTATTGCGTATATCATGTTCACCGTCCGCACCTATGGGGGGAAACCCTTCTATCCTCTATTGTTCGGCGGTCGGGTCTCTTCCTCGTCATCGCTATGCAGCCCCTTGTCTTTGTTTTCGGCAATTAACTTGCCTGCCTGCTTGAATACCCAACAGTCCCTGTTGGTGTGGTTGGCTGGCTTTTCGGGGGTGTCGTGTATCTGGCACGAGCAGTCGAGTATTCGGTCCAAATTGGACGGACCCGGAGTAGTTCTTTTGAATGGCTTTTTCCGCTGACCGGGTTTAGAGCCTCTGAATCCGGCATTGATAGTCGTATCTTCACTATTATCGCCATTAATGCGGCGTTTGTTTTTGTTGCGACGCGACCTGCCATTACGGTCCTTGATATCCGGACTGCCAGAATTTTTGCTGAGGTTGTTGCTGCATGCTAGCCAGGTGTCCTCACCCGCGTAGAAGCGGGTCATGAGTGATGTGAGGGCTGCCATGGATTTCGGCTTTTCCTGTCCCAGGTGCCAGGCAAGCCACTCATCGCGGATGTTATGTTTGAAGGCCGCGAGGGCCTCTGCATCCAGACAGTCGATGATTTGGTTTTTCTTGGTTAAGAACCGTGTCCAGAATTGTCTGGCCAATTCGTCTGGCTGCTGAATTATATGGCTTAGGTCGTCAGTGTCTGGTGGTCGCACATACGTGCCTTGGAAGTTATCGAGGAATGCGGCTTCCAGGTCTTCCCAACTCCCAATTGACTCTGCTGGCAAGCTGTTAAGCCAATGCCGGGCTGGTCCTTTAAGCTTGAGTGGGAGATATTTGATGGCGTGAAGATCATCACCGCGGGCCATGTGGATGTGAAGGAGATAGTCTTCGATCCAAACCGCGGGGTCTGTTGTGCCATCGTAAGATTCAATATTCACGGGTTTAAACCCTTAGGGGATTTGATGATCCATTACTTCATCTGTGAAGCATAGTGGGTGTGTGGCGCCTCTGTACTGGGCGATATCACGACGGAGCTCAAAAGAGCTTTGTCTATTTTGTTCGGCCCGGTTGGACTTATTGTGTCCGGCGCGACGGTTGTCGTCACGTATCATGGGGCGCCCACGCGATCCATAGGTCGATCTTGATTGTCTTGCCTTATCCTCCAATATATCTCGCAAGTCTGGAGCGTTCCCCTATGGCCTTGTGCTTTTCGAGCGATGCCGGGGTACGGTTCTAGTGAAGGGCCTAGAGGCCTCTCTATCGCGACCACGGGGTGGTCGGTCAGCCGTATTGTCTGCTGGTGATGCAGGTTCATATGCCTCCTCCTCTAATTGGGGGAGCAGCTTGCGTTTAGGGTAGCTTTTGGAGGGGCGTTCGAGCTCATGCTCTTCGGCCACGAGGACTTCAGTCCATCTGTCGGCTAGCAGATCTTGATCAGCTCTAAGCTGTTGCTGCTTTTTCTTGAGGCTGTTTGCCGTGGCCATAAGCCTGCGTTTAAAACGCTCTTGTTCGACGGGATCCTCAGGCACGACGAATTCGTCGTCGTCGAGGCTTGCCTCGTCTCCGGAGGGAGGCATATAATCCTCTACCTCTTCTTCTGCCGCTCTCTCATGAGGGCTGGCGTCTCCGTCCTCCTGTGCTGAATCTTGCTGGAGTGGGTTGTCTTCGGCACTGTCTGGGGTGTTATTATCTCCGGTGCCGGAATCTTCATTCTTGCTGTGGCGGTATTTAGAGCGGCGCCGCTGATGCTGGCGCTTGGGCTGTTTCTTGGAGGGGTCTTCCTCCGCTATTTCTTCGCCATTCCCATCCTTTGGGATATCCACCATGTATATGTCAGATGATGAGGTGGCTTTCTAGTGCCCGGTAGGCGCTGGTTCTTGGTCGTCTCCGACATCGTCGTCCATACCGTCGATGTCTTCGGAGTCATAGTCTAGCATGTCGGTTAGATCATCGACAGTGGCTACTAAGTGGGTGATGGGTGGGCTTTGAATTTCTTCGTCGTCCGCATCCCAACCGTCCTGACCGCAGTCCGGCCAGGGCTCTCCTGATAACGAGAGATACTTTAGCGAACTCAAGATGTCACCGAAAGGTGAGTGTTGAAAGATGTCCGCAGCGGTGAACTCCATGATCGGCGCCCAACCGGATTCGATTGGAGGGGGCGCGGGAGGCTCGGAGTCCGGCACCTCGGAGTCACGGGCTTCATGAGGGACAAGATCAGTGTTCGGCTCTATCGCCGTAGAGGTTGCAGCCCCCGAGGTGGTGTCTAGCCATCCGTCCTCGATCTGCGCAGCCGGCTCCGAATTGAAGATCGGAGCGGACTCGAGAGCGGCCTCCAGGATACTGTCCGGCTGCAGAGCTAAATCATGCTCGTCGTGACAGTGCGGCACGCTCGGCTGTGGCTCGAATCCATCGAGGATCAAGTTCCCGCGGATGTCAGCCGTGAAGTTCAACCTTCCAAATCTGACCTGACGGCCAGGGGCGTAGCTTTCGATCTGCTCCAGATGGCCAAGCGAATTGGCCTGCAGTGCAAAGCCGCCGAATAAGAAGATCTGTCCGGGGAGGAAGGTCTCACCCTGGACTGCGTCGTTGTTGACGATCAAAGAAGCCATCAAGCCTATCGGTGACGACACAGAGGAACTCTCAATGAAAGCACCAATGTCGGTGTCAAAACCGGCAGATCTCGGGTAGGGGGTCCCGAACTGTGCGTCTAGGCGGATGGTAACAGGAGACAAGGGACATGATGTTTTACCCAGGTTCGGGCCCTCTTGATGGAGGTAAAACCCTACGTCCTGCTTGAATAATATTGATGATGTGTGTTACAAGAGTAGATCTACCACGAGATCAAGGAGGCTAAACCCTAGAAGCTAGCCTATGGTATGATTGTTGTTCGTCATACGGACTAAAGCCATCTGGTTTATATAGACACCGGATAGGGCTAGGGTTACACATAGTCGGTTACAATGGTAGGAGATCTACATATCCGTGTCGCCAAGCTTGCCTTCCACGCCAAGGAAAGTCCCATCCGGACATGGGACGAAGTCTTCAATCTTGTATCTTCATAGTCTTGGAGTCCGGCCGATGATGATAGTTCGGCTATCCGGACACCCCCTAGTCCAGGACTCCCTCACTCTCCTTCACCTCCGTTGGACGAACCTTGCCAATAGACAAGCCTTGGATTGCTTCCGAATGATCTTTGTCTCCTACATCAACTGGCAATTGCTCTACTTGCGAGCCGTTAGATTCATCAAACTTCACATCTACCGTCTCTTCAACCTTTCGGGTGAAATTGTTGTAGACACGGTAAGTGTGAGAGTTTGAGCCATAACCTAGTAGGAAACCTTCATGAGACTTAGGAGCAAATTTAGAATGACAATGCTTATCAAGAATGTAGCACTTTGAGCAGAATACTCGAAAGTATCCAACTTGGGGTTTGTTACCGGTGAGGAGCTCGTATGCCGTCTTGCCGAGTAGCTTGTGAAGATACAAGCGATTTGTTGCATGACAAGCTATCTCAACCGCTTCTGCCCAAAAGTGCTTCGGCGTCTTGTACTCATCAAGCATCGTGCTCGCCATTCTGATGAGCGTCCGGTTCTTCCTCTCAACAACTCCATTTTGTTGAGGTCTGTACGTAGCCTAGAACTCGTGTGAAATCCCTTCTTCATCAAGAAATGTGTCCACATTTGCATTCTCGAACTCTGTTCCGTTGTCGTTGTGGACCTTCTTGATCTTCACTTCAAACTGATTTCGGGCCTTCCTAGCTAAGTTTTTGCAGATCTTTTGGACCTGCGATTTATCATCGAGAAAGAACACCCACGTAAATCTTGAAAAATCATCAACTATAACTAGACCAAAAGAATTTCCACTGAGACTCTTGTAAGAGTTGGGACCGAAGAGATCCATGTGAAGTAGCTCAAGTGGCCTCCTTGTGGTCATGATGTTCTTCACGGGATGCCTTCCTCCAACCTGTTTACCTTCTTGACAAGCACTGCAAAGTCTATCCTTATCAAATATGACATTGTTAACACCAAGGATATGATTCCCTTTAATAAGCTTGTCAAGGTTTCTCATGCCAACGTGATCTAGTCGTCTATGCCATAACCAACCTTTTGAGGATTTAGCAATGAAGAAAGTTTTAGGTTGAGCCTTTTTAGTGAAATCAACAATGTATAGATCACCTCTACGTATACCGGTAAAGACCATTTTATGATTGTCTTGACGAAACACTTGGCAATCTACTTCAGTAAATAGGACATTGAAACCGAAATCAGCAAGTCTAGATACTGAAAGTAAGTTGTAACCAAGAGATTCGACGAGCATAACATTTTGTATGGAGCTATCATGTGATATGGCTACCTTACCGAGGCCAACCACCTTACCCTTTGAGTTGTCACCGAAAGTGACATACTTTCGAGGACTATCATTTTCAGCAAGCTCACGAAACATGTCTTTATCTCCGGTCATGTGATCGGTACATCCACTGTCAAGAACCCATTCCTTTCCTCCTGACATATATCCCCGAATATTTGCCATAAGACCAAAGTGTCTCATTGCATCATCAAGATCGAAGTCACTATCACCATCCTCATCATAGTATCCATGTTCAACATCATCATGTGGTGGATCAAATCCTAGAGAGGGTGATTCGTTAGTATGAGTTTGACAATAATCTCCTCTATGAATTCTAGTAGCTTCGGAAATGAAATCGCTAATAATTCCTACATTTCCTTTGGCACGCATAAGATTTGTAAGTTCAAATAGACGATCACCAAACATAGGATCACTAGTATTCATCTTACTCAAAGCAATAGACTTATGAAGAATTTCATCTAGATTTTTCAAGGAATTATTTGGAAAGCGTTCCTCAAGAAATTTCCATATGGTGTAGGCACACTCAACAGTAGGCAAGTTTATAATTAAGTTTCTAGGCAAGCCTCTAGTGATAAGATTAACAGTTCTAAGATTCCTAATCATGTCAATTGACTTATCAAGAGTAGGATGCATAGGATCAACATAAGGGGCGCAAGGACTAGCAATGTACTTGTTCAAATGATATTCATTGAAAATTACAAGCATCTCATTTTTCCACTCATGAAAATACTCCCCATCAAGAATAGGCACTCTATGTCTAAGACTCCCCAAAGTAGACTCATCCATCTTCCTCCAATGGTGATTAAACCAAGGCAATGGAGACCAATGCTCTGATACCACTTGTAGGACCTTGAGAAGAGGTGTCTAGAGGGGGGGTGATTAGACACTAAGTACCAAAGTTGCAGTTTTTAACTTCTTTAAGTTTAAGTGGAGTTTAGGCACAAGTTTAACATTCACAACATAAAACAAGAAAGCATGCAAAGAGTATATGAGCAGCGGAAAGTAAAGCATGCAACTTGCAAGAATGTAAAGGGAAGGGTTTGGAGGATTCAAACGCAATTTGAGACATGGATGTTTTTTTCGTGGTTCCGATAGGTGGTGCTATCGTACATCCACGTTGATGGAGACTTCAACCCACGAAGGTTAACGGTTGCACGAGTCCACGGAGGGCTCCACCCAAGAAGGGTCCACGAAGAAGCAACCTTGTCTATCCCACCATGGCCGTCGCCCACGAAGGACTTGCCTCACTAGCGGTAGACGTTCACGAAGTAGGCGATCTCCTTGCCCTTACAAACTCCTTGGTTCAACTCCACAATCTTGTCGGAGGCTCCCAAGTGACACCTAGCCAATCTAGGAGACACCACTCTCCAATAAGTAACAAATGGTGCGTTGATGATGAACTCCTTGCTCTTGTGCTTCAAATGATAGTCTTCCCAACACTCAACTCTCTCTCATAGGATTTGGATCTGGTGGAAAGAAGATTTGAGTGGAAGCAACTTGGGGAAGGCTAGAGATCAAGATTCATATGGTAGGAATGGAATATCTTGGCCTCAACACATGAGTAGGTGGTTCTCTCCCAGAACTGGTACGTTGGAAGTGTAGGTTTGTTCCGATGGCTCTCTCCACGAATGAAGAGGAGGTGGAGGGGTGTATATAGCCTCCACACAAAATCTAAGCGTTACACACAATTTACCAATCTCGGTGGGACCGAATCAACAAACTCGGTCAGACCGATTTAGTAAACCTAGTGACCGTTAGGGTTTTCGGTGGGACCGACATGCAACTCGGTACGACCGATATGGTTAGGGTTAGGGCATAACGTAATCTCGGTGAGACCGATTACACAAACTCGGTTGGACCGATTTTGGTAATTAGCTAACCAGAGAGTTGGTCAGGCAAACTCGGTTGGACCGATTACTCAAACTCGGTGGGACCGATTTTGGTAATGAGTCAACCAGGAAGTTTGCATTGTAATCTTGGTAGTACCGATTGCTCAAACTCGGTGAGACCAATTTTGGTAATGGACATACACAGAGAGATTACAATCCCATCTCGGTGAGACCGACATCCCTATTGGTAAGACCGATTTGCCTAGGGTTTGTGGCAGTGGCTATGACAGATGAACTCGGTGGCACCGGATAGAAAGAATCGGTGTGACCGATTTTGGCTTTAGGTTTAGGTCATATGAGGATGTGAGAAAGTAGTTGAGGGTATTTGGAGCATATCACTAATCACTTGAAGCAAGAGGCTCATTAAGCAACACCTCATCCCTCCTTGATAGTATTGGCTTTTCCTATAGACTCAATGTGATCTTGGATCACTAAAATGTAAAATGAAGAGTCTTGATCTTGAAGCTTTAGCCAAACCTTTGTCCTTAGCATCTTGAAGGAGTTCCCACATCCTTTAGTCCATGCCACTCCAATGTTGAACTTATCTGAAATATACTAGATAAAAGTGTTAGTCCAACAAGAGATATGTTGACATTAATTACCAAAACCACCTAGGGAGCACTTGTGCTTTCAGCGAGGAGCGGGAGGAGGTGGAGCGACAGAATGTGGCGGCGGCTAAGGCGGCGCAGGATGAGGCGGACGCGGCCTGATACGTCTCCAACGTATATATAATAATTTTTTATTGTTCCATGCTATTATATTACCTATTTTGGATGTTTATGGGCTTTACTCTACACTTTTATATCATTTTTGGGACTAACCTACTAACCGTAGGCCCAGCCTGAGTTGATGTTTTTTTGCCTATTACAGTGTTTAGAAGAAAAGGAATATCAAACAGAGTCCAAACGGAATAAAACCTTCGGGAGCGATCTTTTTTGGAACAAACACAATCCAGGAGACTTGGAGTAGACGTCACAAAGCGAACGAGGTGGGCACGAGGGTGCCCGGTGCGCCCTAAGGGGGTGGGGGCGCCCCCCACCCTCGTGGGCTCCTCGAGTGTCAACCGACATACTTCTTCCTCCTATATATATCCACGGACCCCAAAAACATCCAGGAGCACCACGAGTAACTATTTCCACCATCGCAACCTTCTGTATCCGCGAGATCCCATCTTGAGCCTTCGCCGGCGCTCCGCCGGAGGGGGAATCGACCATGGAGGGTCTCTACATCATCTCCAAGGCCTCTCTGATGAGTTGTGAGTAGTTTACCACCGACCTTCGGGTCCATAGTTATTAGCTAGATGGCTTCTTCTCTCTCTTTGAATCTCAATACAAAGTTCTCCTTGATCTTCTTGGAGATCTATTCAATGTAACTCTTTTTGTGGTGTGTTTGTGGAGATCCGATGAATTGTGGGTTTATGATCAAGTTTATCTATGAGAAATAATTGAATATTCTCTGAATTCTTTTATGTGTGATTGGTTATCTTTGCAAGTCTCTTCGAATTATCAGTTTGGTTTGGCCTACTAGATTGATCTTTCTTGCAATAGGAGATGTGCTTAGCTTTGGGTTCAATCTTGCGGTGTCCTTTCCCAGTGACAGCAGGGGAAGCAAGGCATGTATTGTATTGTTGTCATCGAGGATAAAAAGAGGGGGTTTATATCATATTGCATGAGTTTATCCCTCTACATCATGTCATATTTCTTAATGCATTACTCTGCTCTTCATGAACTTAATACTCTAGATGCAGGTAAGAGTCGGTCGATGTGTGGAGTAATAGTAGTATATGCGGAATCGTTTCGATCTACTTGTCACGGACGTGATGCCTATGTACATGATAATGCTTAGATAATCTCATAACTATGCACTTTTCTATCAATTGCTCGACAGTAATTCGTTTACCCACCGTAATACTTAAGCTATCTTTAGAGAAGCCACTAGTGAAACCTATGGCCCCCGGGTCTATCTTTTATCATACAAGTTTTCCATCTACTTTTATTTGCATCTTTTATTTTCCAATCTATATCATAAAAATATATTTATCTTATCTTATTGTCTCTATCAGATCTCACTTTCGCAAGTTACCGCGAAGGGATTGACAACCCCTTTATCGCGTTGGTTGCGAGGTTCTTGTTTGTTTGTGTAGGTGCGTGGGACTTTTGAGGAGCCTCCAACTGGATTGATACCTTGGTTCTCAAAAATGAGGGAAATACTTATGTTACTTTGCTGCATCACCCTTTCCTCTTCAAGGGAAAAAGCAACGCATGCTCAAGAGGTAGCAAGAAGGATTTCTGTCGCCGTTGCCAGGGAGGTCTTTGCTCAAGTCAAGACATACCAATTACCCATCACAAACTCATCTCCCTCGCATTACATTATTTGCCATTTGCCTCTCGTTTTCCTCTCCCCCACTTCACCCTTGCCTTTTTATTCGCCCTCTCTTTTTTGTTCGTCTCTCTCTTTTTCGCTTGCCTCTCGTGTGCCATTTTTCCCTTATGGCTTTTCCTAAGAACGTTGATCGCCATCTTTAAAGATTGGAAGAGATTGAATTAAACATTAGAAGCTTTATGACTTTACAATTTGAGCACAATAGTTTCTTTAGAAAAGAGCTTAAAGAACAAAAAGGCTTTATGGAATACATGAATAAAGAGCTTGATGATGTGTTTAAAGAGTTTTATGGTTTGAATTCTCAGATTGCTCATCTTGAAAAATCTATTGCCCAAATTTGTGATAAGCAAGCCACCTTAGTTAATAAGATGGCCGCCAAACCAGAAGGGTTAGGGGAAAATAATGATGAAGATCTAAAAGTTATTGATGTGTCTCCTATTAAATCTTTGTTTTGCAATATGAATCTTGATAATGATGGGACTGGAGATGAGTCAACTTTAGTTAAAAGGCGTCCCAATGATTCAGATTTTTTAGATGTTGATGCTAAATTTGGTAAAAGTGGGATTGGAGAGGTCAAAACTTTAAATAGCATTGAACCCACTATTATGGATTTCAAGGAATTTAATTATGATAATTGTTCTTTAATAGATTGTATTTCCTTGTTGCAATCTGTGTTGAATTCTCCTCATGCTTATAGTCAAAACAAAGCTTTTGCCAAACATGTCGTTGATACTTTGATGCAATCTTATGAGGAAAAACTTGAGTTGGAAGTTTCTATACCTAGAAAACTTTATGATGAGTGGGACCTACTATAAAAATTAAAATTAAAGATCATGAATGCTACGCTTTGTGTGATTTGGGTGCTAGTGTTTCCACAATTCCGAAAACTTTATGTGATGTGCTAGGTTTCCATGAATTTGATGATTGCTCTCTAAACTTGCACCTTGCAGATTCTACCATTAAGAAACCTATGGGAAGGATCAATGATGTTCTTATTATTGCCAATAGGAATTATGTGCCCGTAGATTTTATCGTTCTTGATATAGATTGCAATCTTTCATGTCCTATTATTCTTGGTAAACCTTTCCTTAGAACGATTGGTGCAATTATTGATATGAAGGAAGAGAATATTAGATTCCAATTTCCATTGAGGAAAGGCATAGAACACTTCCCTAGAAAGAAAGTAAAATTACCTTATGAATCTATTATGTGAGCCACTTATGAATTGAATGCCAAAGATGGCAACACTTAGATCTATCCTCGCTTTTATGCCTAGCTAGGGGTGTTAAACGATAGAGCTAGTTGGGAGGCAACCCAATCTTATTTTTGTTTTTTGCTTTTTGCTTCTATTAGTAATAAATATTTCATCTAGCTTCTGTTTAGATGTGTTTTCATGTTTTAATTAGTGTTTGTGCCAAGTAAAACCTATAGGATAACCTATGGTAATAGTTAATTTGGTTCTGCTGAAAAACAGAAACTTTGCGCGCACGAGAAAATATTCAATAAATCACAGAAACGTGATTTTGCGTTGATTATTTTTTCTGTAGATAAATAGACAAATTGCCTAGGACTTACTATTTTGGTAGGATATTTAGAGTTCAGAAGTATTCGAAAGTTACAACTTGCTACAGACTGTTCTGTTTTTGACAGATTCTGTTTTCAGTGTGTTGTTTGCTTATTTTGATGCATCTATGGCTAGTATCGGGGGTATGAACCATAGGGAAGTTGGAATACAGTATATTTAACACAAACATAAATAAATAATGAGTTAATTACAGTAACTTATGTGGTGGTTTTCCTTTCTTGCACTAACGGGGCTTATGAGATTTCCTGTTGAGTCTTGTGTTGTGAAGTTTTCAAGTTTTGGGTAAAGATTCGATGGACTATGGAATAAGGAGTGGCAAGAGCCTAAGCTTGGGGATGCCCATGGAATCCCAATATATTCAAGGACAACCAAAAGCCTAAGCTTGGGGGTACCCCGGAAGGCATCCCCTCTTTCGTCTTCGTCTATCAGTAACTTTACTTGGAGCTATATTTTTATTCGCCACATGATATGTGTTTTGTTTGGAGCGTCTTGTATTAAATGAGTCTTTGCTTTTTAGTTTACCACAATCATCCTTGCTGTACACACCTTTTGGGAGAGACCCACATGATTTAGAATTTATTAGAATACTCTATGTGCTTCACTTATATCTTTTGAGCTAGATAGTTTTGCTCTGTGTGCTTCACTTATATTTTCTAGAGCACGCCGGTGGCTTTATTTTAAAGAAATTGTTGATCTCTCATGCTTCACTTATATTTTTTTGAGAGTCTTTTAGAACAGAATGGTATTTGCTATGGTTATAGATTTGGTCCTAGAATGATGAGCATCCAAATTGGGTATAATAAAAACTATCATAGAAAGTGCATTAAAAACTATGATCAATTTGACGCTTGATAATTGTTTTGAGATATAAAGGTGGTAATGTTAGAGTCATGCTAGTTGAGTAATTATGAAATTGAGAAATACTTGTGTTGAAGTTGGCAAGTCCCGTAGCATGCACGTATGGTAAAAGTTGTGTGACAAATTTGTTGCATGGGGTGCTCTTTTAATTGTCTTCCTTATGAGTGGAGGTCGGGATCGCGCGATGGTTAATTCCTACCAACCCTTCCCCTAGGAGCATGCGTAGTAGTGCGAGGGAAAGTAGACTTTTGCAATAAGTATAAGAGTTCTTTATGACTAATGTGAGTCCATGGATATACACACACTCACCCTTCCAATTTGCTAGCCTTTATTAGGCCGCGCAACCTTCGTCGTTATCATGCACCCATTATTTACCTTCTCAAAACAGCCATCATACCTACCTATTACGGCATTTCCATAGCCATTCAGAGATATATTGCCATGCAACTTTCCACCATTTCATTTATTATGACATGCTCCATCATTGTCATATTGCTCTTTGCATGATCATGTAGTTGACATCGTATTTGTGGCAAGCCACCTCCATAATTTTTCATACATGTCACTCTTGATTCATTGTATATCCCGATACACTGCCGGGGGCATTCACATAGAGTCATATTTTGTTCTAAGTATTGAGTTGTAATCCTTGGGTTGTAAATCAATAAAGGTGTGATGATCTTCATTATTAGAGCATTGTCCCAAATGAGGAAAGGATGATGAAGACTATGATTCCCCCACAAGTCGGGATGAGACTTCGGACTTTATAAAAATAAAAGAGGCCAAAGAAGCCCATACAAAAAAAGAGGCCAAAGAAGCCCATACAAAAAAAGAGGCCAGAGAAGCCCACCAAATAAAAAAAGGAAAAAATAGAAAAAAAGAAAAAAAAATGAAATGAGAGAAAAGAGAGAAGGGACAATGCTTCTATCTCTTTTCCACACTTGTGCTTCAAAGTAGCACCATGATCTTCATGATAGAGAGTCTCCTATGTTGACACTTTCATATACTAGTGGGAATTTTTCATTATAGAACTTGGCTTGTATATTCCAATGATGGGCTTCCTCAAAATGCCTAGGTATTCGTGAGCAAGCAAGTTGGATGCACACCCACTTAGTTTCTTTTGTTGAGCTTTCATATATTTATAGCTCTAGTGCATCCGTTGCGTGGCAATCCCTACTCACTCACATTGATATCTATTAATGGGCATTTCCAAAGCCCGTTGATACGCCTAGTTGATGTGAGACTATCTTCTCCCTTTTTGTCTTCACAACCACCACCATATACCACATATAGTGCTATGTCCATGGCTTGCGCTCATGTATTGCGTAAGAGTTGAAAAAGCTGAAGCGCGTGAAAAAGTATGAACCAATTGCTTGGCTGAAACCGGGGTTGTGCATGATGGGAGTATTTTGTGTGATGAAACTGAAGCATGGCCTAACTATATGATTTTGTAGAGATAAGCTTTCTTTGGCTATGCTATTTTGATAAGACATGATTATTTGTTAGTATGCTTCAAGTATTACTATTTTTATGTTTTATAAGCTTTTATCTTGAATCATTTGGATCTGAACAATCATGCCACAATAAAGAAAATTACATTGAGAATTATGCTAGGTAGCATTCCACATCAAAAATTCTGTTTTTATCATTTACCTACTCGAGGACGAGCAGGAATTAAGCTTGGGGATGCTTGATACATCTCCAACGTATCTATAATTTTTGATTCTTCCATCCTATTATATTACCTGTTTTGGATGTTTATGGGCTTTACTCTACACTTTTATATCATTTTTTGGGACTAACCTATTAACCAAAGGCCCAGCCCGAATTGCTGCTTTTTTGCCTATTTCAGTGTTTCGAAGGAAAGGAATATCAAACGGAGTCCAAACGGAATGAAACCTTCGGGAGCGATCTTTTTGGAAGAAATGCAATCCAGGAGACTTGGAGTAGACATCAAGAAGCGAATGAGGCGGCCACGAGGGTGCCCGACGCGCCCTAAGGAGGTGGGCGTGCCCCCACCCTCGTGGGCCCCTCGAGCGTCGACCGACATACTTCTTCCTCCTATATATATCCACGGACCCCAAAAACATCCAGGAGCACCACGAGAAATAATTTCCACCACCGCAACCTTCTGTATCCATGAGATCCCATCTTGGAGCCTTCGCCGGTGCTCCGCCGGATGGGGAAACGACCATGGAGGGCCTCTACATCATCTCCAAGGCCTCTCCGATGAGTTGTGAGTAGTTTACCACAGACCTTTGGGTCCATAGTTATTAGCTAGATGGCTTCTTCTCTCTCTTTGAATCTCAATACAAAGTTCTCGATCTTCTTGGAGATCTATTCGATGTAACTCTTTTTGCGGTGTGTTTGTCGAGATCCGATGAATTGTGGGTTTATGATCAAGTTTATCTATGAGAAATAATTGAATCTTCTCTGAATTCTTTTATGTGTGACTGGTTATCTTTGCAAGTCTCTTCGAATTATCAGTTTGGTTTGGCCTACTAGATTGATCTTTCTTGCAATAGGAGAAGTGCTTAGCTTTGGGTTCAATCTTATGGTGTCCTTTCCTAGTGACAGCAGGGGCAGCAAGGCATGGATTGTATTGTTACCATCGAGGATAAAAAGATGGGGTTTATATCATATTGCATGAGTTTATCCCTCTACATCATGTCATCTTTCTTAATGCGTTACTCTGTTCTTCATGAACTTAATACTCTAGATGCAGGCAGGAGTCGGTCGATGTGTGGGGTAATAGTAGTAGATGCAGAATCGTTTCGATCTACTTGTCACGGACGTGATTCCTATATACATGATCATGCCTAGATAATCTCATAACTATGCATTTTTCTCTCAATTGCTCGACAGTAATTCGTTTACCCACCGTAATACTTAAGCTATCTTGAGAGAAGCCACTAGTGAAACCTAAGGCCCCCGAGTCTATCTTTTATCATACAAGTTTTCCATCTACTTTTATTTGCATCTTTTATTTTCCAATCTATATCATAAAAATACCAAAAATATTTATCTGATCTTATTATCTTGATCTCACTTTTGCAAGTTACCGTGAAGGGATTGACAACCCCTTTATCGCGTTGGTTGCGAGGTTCTTGTTTGTTTGTGTAGGTGCATGGGACTTTTGAGGAGCCTCCTACTGGATTGATACCTTGGTTCTCAAAAACTGAGGGAAATACTTACGCTACTTTGTTGCATCATCCTTTCCTCTTCAAGGGAAAAACCAACGCATGCTCAAGAGGTAGCACGGACACAAAGGCCTAGGCCGACGCCGCGACCAAGGCCCAGGCGGATACCATGGCCAAGGCACAAGCGGAAGAAGCCGCACGCGGCCAGGCCCCGCAATCCGTCATCACCCTTCACGCTGCACCTCCCGCGCCTGAGATCCTAGCGCCGCCTGGAGGAGCCGTCCATGACCATCCGGTCATGGAGAGGGAAGGGGGCGACGGCGTCACCCTAGGGGCGGAGATACCTCCACTAGTGCCAACCGTTGAGGACCAAGGCGGCCATCCTAACGCGCCACCGGTGCCGCTGGCTGGTGGTGATCTGGCAGCGGGAGCGACCATCGCGGACCGCTCTCCGGCACGCCAGCGTGCAGCGAAGGCAGCTTCGGTGCCACGGCCGCTGAAGGCTGGGGCCGCAAGCTCCTCGGCCCTGGAGGTGGAGGCCACCAGCCTTGGCTCGCTGGAATGGACGCCTTAGGGCGAAACGGCCGTTCTGAATGCGGCTGCGCACGACGTCCGGGCCTGGCTCCAGGCTCTGGCCACCGCTCTCCAGCAGTACACGCAGGAGTTCTTGGCGTCGCGAGCGGTCATCCGAGTATGCTTCTCATTTTCGATTCTTGTACTCTTCCATGGGGGCGCGTCAGCGCACCCACTGGGTGTAGTCCCCGAGTTCCGGGCCGGCTGCTGAGTAGGCAGCCTGGAAATTTCAAGCATGCTCGAGTGCTAACTTGCTTTCTTTTCTTTTGTATCTATCGCAGGATTATCACAATCTCCGTGCAGCCGCCTTCAACTCCCAGGTCTGAGAGCTGGCCCAGCGGACCACCAACTTGTCCCAGAGCCGGAGTAAGCACTCCGTCTTCTCTCTCTCGTGGGGGCGCATCAGCGCACCCTCTCGATGTAGTCCCCGAGATTCGGGCCGACTACTGAGTAGTCGGGCCGAATCTCTCTGGCAATTCTTGGCTTGTTTTTTTGATTATCGACTGTCTTTCTTTCTTGTCTTGCAGAAGACAACGCCGCCTTGCAGCAGCAGCAGGATGAGTCCCAAACCGCGTTGCGCGCCAAGGAGGAGGAGTGCAACAAGGCGGCCCAGGAGTGCGACCGCCTGGTCAAGGAGCTGGCCGACCAGACGGATCTTCACAAAGCGGCCCTTCAAACGGCGAAGGACGGTGAGGCTGCACTCCAAGCCGAGTTCGAGACTCAGTGCTTGAACTGGGCTGACGCGGAGAGGGCGCTGAATGACGGATACGGCCGGATCAAGAACATGGTCGACGGTGAGTTGCCTTCTTCTTTCCTTCGACTGCCGACTGTTATATGATCCGGCTTCTGACTTCATATTTCCTTTTTCATCTTGCGCAGAGTAGTCTTTTATCTTATCTTCTCCTGCCTAGTAATCTTTTGAACAATGCTGTTAAATTCGTGCAGCTCCACCCACTGGGGGTGTATTCAAACTTATTGAACTCTGGCTTGAGAGCCTTGCTTATGCAAATATTATCTCGCATGTGTTGTGCTTGTGCCGGATTCCGACTTTTCTTGCTTTTTGATCCCTTTTTGGCTTTTTCCTTTGCCGCCCTCCCTTGGCTTCCGTCTTGCCGGCCAGGCAGCCGCTCTGCGGACTGTGGCTGTGACAAGTACTTAGCCATTTGGGAGGACAAGTACTTTAGCCGCTTAGGTCCTAGCAAGGTAAGTAAGAAGCCGGCCGGTCGGCTGCTCAGCAGATGGTCGGTGAAGCTGGAGGCCGTCCTGTTTTATGTAAATGTTTTTATCCTTAGCCATATTTCATGTGGGAATCATTTCATGCCTTTGACTCTTGCCAGCCGAACAGTCACTCTGCGAGTTGTGGCTTGTGGCAAGAGAAGACTTAGATGCCGACACATTACTTGTCTGACTTCAGGTAGCATTGACATAATATAAGGCGGCAAACCCCGGGCCGACTGGTCGAACCCGGTGCCACGCAAAAAAATGAAATAACACAATCATAGGCATAGAAACCTATCATATAGATAAAAAGGGTAGTCCCCGAGTGCTTCTCGAGGGACCCGGTGTCTTGTACTTAATACAAAAGGTAGTGTGGTACATACTGCATCAACTGTAAAATCTTTGAAGGAGGTTTGCCTTCCATGGGTGCTCTGATTCCTTGCTGGAGTCGTCTCTCTTGCGCGCTCTGGGCTTCTGTGCATCAATAAGGTAGTAGGAGTCGTTGCCCAAAGCCTTGCTAATGATGAAGGGGCCTTCCCAAGGGGCCGAGAGCTTGTGCTGGTCGGCTGTTCGCTGGATCAGCCTGAGCGCAAGGTCCCCTCTTGTAAGGATCTTGGCTTGACCTTCCTACTATGGTAAGGGCGCAGGCTTTGCTGGTAGATGGCGGACCGGCTGAGTGCCAACAGCCAGCCCTTTTCCAGCAAGTCGACGTCGTCTTCTCACGCTTCTTTCGCTTCCGCCTCCATGTACATGGTGATGCGAGTTGGGATGACAGCCTCGGCCCCATACACAAGGAAGAAAGGAGTGAAGCCGGTTGACTTGTTTGGAGTGGTGCGCAGGCTCCAAAGGGCGGCTGGCAGCTCATCGATCCAGTAGTCGGCCGACCGCTCCAGCGGCTCGACTAGTCGGGGCTTGATGCCGGAGAGGATGAGGCCGTTTGCTCGCTCGACTTGGCCGTTTGACTGCGGATGGGCAACGGACACTAGGTCTAGTCGGATGCCCTGCGTCGCGCATAAACGAGCCAATGCTCCTTTGGCAGAAATCATGCCATTGTCGGTGATGGTGTTGTGTGGTATGTCGTATCGGACGGTGATGTTTGCAATGAAGGTCATGGCAGTCAGCCCATTCAACTTCTTGATGGGCTTTGCTTCGATCCACTTGGTGAACTTGTCGACGACAACAAGCAGCTGAGTCATGCCGCCGCATGCTGTCTTCAATGGGCCCACCATGTCCAGCCCCCATACGGCAAAGGGCCAAGTGAGGGGGATGGTATTGAGTGCAGAAGCCGGCAGGTGTTGCTTGGAGCTGAATTTCTGGCACCCCTTGTAGTACTTGACCAAATCTTTGGTGTCTTCCAAACCAGTCAGCGAGAAGAAACCATGGAGGAAAGCTTTGGCAACAAGTGATCTTGAGGCCGCGTGGTGGCCGCATTCGCCTTGATGGATATATCTAAGGATTGCCATGCCTTTCTCTGGCTCGACGCAAAGCTGCAAGACTCCAGTCAAAGCTCTCTGTTATACTATCGTGTAGGCTCCTGCCCAGCGTTGTACTTGTCGGGCCAAGATCTCATCAGTCGGCAGCTCTCTGTTCACCGGAGAGTTGAGGATGGGCTGCGCCCATGATGGAGCTGTGACTTCTTCTACCATCAGTACGGCCACTGCAACTAGGGCGGTTGGGAGGTGGCGGGTTGGAGTCGGCCACCGCCTGCTGTGTCGCTAAATTCCCCGGGCCGGCTGCTGCAGTCCCCGAGCCATCTACTGAGGTCCCCAAGTCGGATCCGACTGTTCCTGGAGCAGCCGGCAGGAAGATGGACTCTGAATCTGGAGAAGGTTTGATAGACGGCTTGAGGAGGCGCTAAAGGGAGACGCCGGTTGGTTTGGCTTGACGGGTGGAGCCGATCCATGCCAGGGCATCTACTTGCTTGTTGTCAGCCCGTGGCACGTGAAGGAACTCGCACCCTTCGAAATATCCACTGAGTTGTTGGACGAGGAAGCGGTAGTTGCCATGTTTGCATCTTTGGCGTCCCAGTCGCCGCACGACTGTTGGACCACCAAGTCTGAGTCTCTGTAGCACAGGACACGGCGGATGCCGAGTTCTTTGGCCAGCCAGAGCCCGTGTACGAGCGCCTCGTACTCGGCCACATTGTTGGAGGTGGCAAAGTGGATTTGCAATGTGTATCTGAGCTTGTCGCCTTTGGAAGAGGTAAGGACGATGCCGGCTCCCAGTCCGGTATGCATCTTTGAGCTGTCAAAGTGCATCCGACAATGGGTGGAGTCCGGCGCTGGCGGCAGGTACTGGGTCTCGGCCCAGTCGACTAGGAAGTCGGCCAGTTCTTGGGACTTGATGGCGGTGCGAGGCTGGTAGAGGATGGTCTATGGCGCCAGCTCGATGGCCCATTTGGCCACCCGACCTGATGCATCCCGGCTGCCCATGATCTTGGAAAGTGGGGACGTGCAGACGACCGTGATGGGGTGCTCTTGAAATTATGGCTTGAGCTTCTTGGCAGCAAAGTACACGCCGTAGCACATCTTCTGGTAGTGGGGATAGTTCTGCTTTGAGGCTGGCAACACCTCGCTCAGATAGTACACGGCCCCCTGGACCGGCTGTGTCTTGCCATCTTCTGGGCGTTGTACCAGGATGACTGTGCTGACCACCCGACTGGTTGCAGCAATGTATAGAAGCATGGGCTCTTTGTCAGTCAGAGCCGCCAAGACAGGCGGTGTGGTCAACATCTTCTTTAGCTGGAGAAAGGCTTTGTCCGTCGGGTCATTCCACTTAAAGTGAGTGGTTTTCTTCATGAGTTGATACAGGGGAAGAGCCTTCTCTCCCAGCCGACTGATTAAGCGGCTGAGGGATGCCAAGCACCCGGTGAACTTCTGGACGTCTCACAGTTGGGTGGGTATCTCCATCCTCTCGATGGCATTGATCTTCACAGGGTTGCACTAAATGCCGCGTTCAGAGACCAGGAAGCCAAGGAGTTGGTCGGCTGGTACTCCAAAAACACATTTCTCGGCGTTGAGCTTGATTTGAAATCGGTGCAGATTGTCAAATGTTTGGCATTTGAGGAGGCACTTCTGCATGCAACGCTGAAAAGTGGCGCCGACATTTTTCAAGTCGAATGTCATGGTCAGGTAGTAGAAGACTCCAAATGGTGTGATGAAGGCGTTCTTCAGGCGGTTGGCCGGGTTCAACTTGATCTGATGGTACCCTGAGTAGGCATCCAAGAAACTCAACAGCTCGCAACCGGCTGTGGAGTCTATCACTTGATCAATCTGAGGCAAAGCAAATGGATCTTTGGGGCAAGCTTTGTTGAGGCTGGTATAATCAATGCACATGCGCCACTTGTTGTTCTTCTTCAGTACAAGGACTGGATTGGCAAGCCACTCTGGAAAGAACACTTCCATAATGAAGTCGGCTGCTAGGAGCCGGGCTATCTCTTCACCAACAATTCTTCTCTTTTCTTCTGACAGTCGGCGGAGGGGTTACTTGACTGGTTTTGCATTTGCTCTGACATGTAGTTTGTGTTGGGCGAAATTCGTCGGAACACCTAGCATGTCCTTGGGGGACCATGCAAAGATATCTCGATTCTCATGGAGGAAATCGATGAGCTCACTTTCCTATTTGTTGTCAAGGTTGGTTCCTACAAGAGCAAACCTCTGAAGGAAATATGCCCTAGAGGCAATAATAAAGTTATTATTTATTTCCTTATATCCTGATAAATGTTTATTATTCATGCTAGAATTGTATTAACCGGAAACATAATACATGTGTGAAAGATCGAGGATGTCACCTAGAGGGGGGTGAATAGGCGCTTTAAAATAATTACGGTTTAGGCTTGAACAAATGCAGAATAAACCTAGTGGTTAATTTGTCAAGCACAAAAACCTAAGACAACTAGGCTCACCTATGTGCGTCAACAACTTATGCTAAGCAAGATAAGCAACTATGTGATAGCAAGATATATGACAAAGAACAATATGGCTATCACAAAGTAAAGTGCATAAGAAAAGGGCTTGGGTAAGAGATAACTGAGGCATGCGGAGACGATGATGTATCCCGAAGTTCACACACTTGCGGATGCTAATCTTCGTTTCGAGCGGTGTGGAGGCACAATGCTCCCCAAGAAGCCACTAGGGCCACCGTAATCTCCTCACGCCCTCGCACAATGCAAGATGTCGTGATTCCACTAAGGGACCCTTGAGGGCGGTCACCGAACCCGTACAAATGGCGACCCTTGGGGGCGGTCACCGAACCCGTACACTTTGGCAACCCTTGGGGGAGGTCACCGGTACCCGTCAAATTGCTCGGGGCGATCTCCACAACTTAATTGGAGACCCCGACACTTGCCCGCAGCTTTACACCACAATGATTGAGCTCTGAATACCACCAACCGTCTAGGGCGCCAAGGCACCCAAGAGGAACAAGCTCTAGGGTGTCCAAGCACCCAAGAGTAACAAGCTCAAGGGTACCAAGCACCCAAGAGTAATAAGCTTCTCAACTTGTAACTTCCACATATCACGTGGAGAACTCAAACCGATGCACCGAATGAAATGGCAAGGGCACACGGAGTGCCCAAATCCTCCTCTCTCAAATCCCACCGAAGCAACTAATGCTATGGAGGAAGATGAGACGAAGAACAAGAAGGAGAACACCAAGAACTCCAAGATCTAGATCCAATGGGTTCCCCTCACATAGAGGAGAAAGTGATTGGTGGAAATGTGGATCTAGATCTCCTCTCTCTTTCCCCTCAAAAACTAGCAAGAATCCATGGAGGGATTGAGAGTAAGCAAGCTCGAAGAAGGTCAACAATGGGGGGAGAACACGAGCTCAAAGGATAAGGTTCATTGGGGAAGAAGACCCCCTTTTATAGGAGGGGGAAAATCCAACCGTTATGTGCTCAGCCCACACACGAGCGATACTACCGCTCAACGAGCGGTACTATCGCTCGGGCGGAAGAAGTAGGGAAAAGGAGCAACAAAACATGAACCTTGGGGCGGTAGTACCACTTATAAGCGCTACTACCGCTCACCCCAGCGGTACTACCACTGGAGGAGCAGAACACGGGACCAAATGAGGCAGGGCAGAGCAGAGTACGGCGGCAGTAAAGCAGTAGCGGTACTACCGCCCGACCGGAGCGGTACTACCCCTTATAGGCGGTACTACCGAGCCTTATTGCCGTGCAACCATTGCTAAACCCGACACGAAAAGTGCAAGACCCAAAATCTAGGCAGTAGTAGAGAGGTACTGGAGCGGTACTACCGCTTGATGCTACAAGCGGTACTACCGCTGCCACCGCGGTACTACCGCAGGGAGAAAACCAGAACTGCCATAACTTCTTCATATGAGCTCCGAATTGAGCAAACTCAATCTTGTTGGATACAAGACAACGAGTAGCATCAAAATAGCGAGCTTGTTGGTTATAGTAAGAAGAGGCAGGGGAGGTATGCCTAACAAACAAAGGAGTGAAACCTCCAACAGAGAAGAACCGGCATACCCTCCAACATCGAAAACATCATAGAAGATGCATGAGAACTCCGTTTTTGATGAACACGAACTTGTCATAAAAATGACCATAAGCTCCGAATCTCACAAGGAGAAGAACCAAACAAGAACCAAAAAGATGATGCAAGGATGCAATGGTTTGAGCTCTCTACGAATGATACGATCAAGTTACTCATCGAGAGCCCCCCTTGATAGTACGGAAATCGAACCTAAAACCCGGTCTCCCAACTACCATCATGAGACCGGTAAAAAGGAAAACCTATCAAGGGTAAACCTTTGCCTTGCACATGGTCCACTTGAGCTAGATGATGACGATCTTGACTCCCTCAAGTTGGACCACCTTTCTTGATTGCGTTGGCTCGATGAAGACTAGTTGATTGCTCCCCCATACTCCACTATGGGTGAGCCACACTTCCGCACATCTTCACAAGTCCATTGTCACCACAATGGACGGCAAGCTTCAAGCATTTGAACTCTTTGTTATGCTTCACTTGAACTTGCACACCACTACCTAACCCCACAAAGAACTCTCACGAAGATCATGGGTTAGTTCACAAAGCGTAATTGACAATGCTTACCATACCATGGGATCGCTTGATCCCTCTCGGTACATCTTGTACACTTTGTGTGTTGATCAACGTGATTCAATCTTGACTTAGTCTTGATCAACCTTGAATCTTTCCAACTCTCTTCATTTGGATGATGTCTTGAAGGTAGACATGACTGATCAGACAATCTTCTTCTTCAAGACATGCTTGAAATAAGCTCAACACTCACATGACCAATATTTGGATAATTCCTTAATAGCACCTTGGTCAACTCATAAACTCCTTGAAACCAACACATGGACTTCAAGAAAAGCCTATCGACAAAACCTTTAAATATAACTCAAGGCAACCATTAGTCCATAGAGATTGTCATCAATTACCAAAACTAAACATGGGGGCACCGCATGTTCTTTCAATGTGTGAATACATAGACAAACATAGTGTCACTAATATGCCTCTACTTGACTAGCTCGTTTATCAAAGATGGTTATGTTTCCTAGCCATAGACAAAAGAGTTGTCATTTGATTAACGGGATCACATCATTAGGAGAATGCTGTGTTTGACTTGACCCATTCCGTTAGCTTAGCACTTGATCGTTTAGTATGTTGCTATTGCTTTCTTCATGACTTATACATGTTCCTATGACTATGACATTATGCAACTCCCGTTTACCGGAGGAACACTTTGTGTGCTACCAAACGTCACAACATAACTGGGTGATTATAAAGGAGCTCTATAGGTGTCTCCGAAGGTACATGTTGGGTTGGCGTATTTCGAGATTAGGATTTGTCACTCCGATTGTCGGAGAGGTATCTCTGGGCCCACTCGGTAATGCACATCACTATAAGCCTTGCAAGCATTGCAACTAATTAGTTAGTTGCGGGATGATGTATTACGGAACGAGTAAAGAGACTTGCCGGTAACGAGAATGAACTAGGTATTGAGATACCGACGATCGAATCTCGGGCAAGTAACATACTGATGACAAAGGGAACAACGTATGTTGTTATGCGATTTGACCGACAAAGATCTCCGTAGAATATGTGGGAGCCAATATGAGCATCCAGATTCCGCTATTGGTTATTGACCGGAAACGTGTTTTGGTCATGTCTACATTGTTCTCGAACCCGTAGGGTCCGTATGCTTAAGGTTTCGATGACAGTTATATTATGAGTTTATATGTTTTGATGTAACGAAGGAGTTCGGAGTCCCGGATGAGATCGGGGACATGACGAGGAGTCTCGAAATGGTCGAGACGTAAAGATCGATATATTGGACGACTATATTCGGACTTCGAAAAGGTTCCGAGTGATTCGGGTATTTTTTTCGGAGTACCAGAGAGTTACGGGAATTCGTATTGGGCCTTAATGGGCCATACGGGAAAGGAGAGAAAGGCCCCAAAGAGTGGTCGCACCCCTCCCCATGGACTAGTCCGAATTGGACTAGGGAGGGTGGCACCCCCTTCCTTCCTTCTCCTTCTCCCTTCCCTTTCTCCAACGAGGAAGGGGGGAGTCCTACTCCCGGTGGGAGTAGGACTCCTCATGGGGCGCGCCAAGGGTTGCCGGCCCCCTCCCCCTCCTCCACTCCTTTATATACGGGGAGGGAGGCACCCCCTAGAGACACAACAATTGATCATTGATCTCTTAGCCGTGTGCGGTACCCCCCTCCACCATAGTCCTCCTCAATAATATTGTAGCGATGCTTAGGCGAAGCCCTGCGACGGTAGAACATCAAGATCGTCACCACGCCGTCATGCTGACGGAACTCTCCCTGGACACTCGACTGGATCGGAGTTCAAGGGACGTCCTCGAGCTGAACGTGTGCAAGAACTCGGAGGTGCCATAGTTTCTGTGCTTGATCGGTCGGGTCATGAAGACGTACGACTACATCAACCGTGTTGTTCTAACGCTTCCGCTTTCGGTCTACGAGGGTACGTGGACACACTCTCCCCTCTCGTTGCTATACATCACCATGATCTTGTGTGTGCGTAGGAAATTTTTTGAAATTACTACGAAACCCAACAGTGGCATCCGAGCCTAGGTTTTATGTGTTGATGTTATATGCACGAGTAGAACATAAGTGAGTTGTGGGCGATACAAGTCATACTGCTTACCAGCATGTCATACTTTGGTTCGGCGGTATTGTTGGATGAAGCGGCCCGGACCGACATTACGCGTACGCTTACGCGAGACTGGTTCTACCGACGTGCTTTGCACACAGGTGGCTGGCGGGTGTCAGTTTCTCCAAGTTTAGTTGAACCGAGTATGGCTACGCCCGGTCCTTGAGAAGGTTAAAACAGCACTAACTTGACGAACTATCGTTGTGGTTTTGATGCGTAGGTAAGAACGGTTATTGCTCAGCCCGTAGCAGCCATGTAAAACTTGCAACAACAAAGTAGAGGACGTCTAACTTGTTTTTGCAGGGCATGTTGTGATGTGATATGGTCAAGACATGATGCTATATTTTATTGTATGAGATGATCATGTTTTGTAACCGAGTTATCGGCAACTAGCAGGAGCCATATGGTTGTCGCTTTATTATATGCAATGCAATCGCCCTGTAATTGCTTTACTTTATCACTAAGCGTAGCGATAGTCGTAGAAGCAATAGGTGGCGAAATGACAATGATGCTACGATGGAGATCAAGTTGTTGCGCCGGTGACGATGGTGATCATGACGGTGCTTCGAAGATGGAGATCACAAGCACAAGATGATGATGGCCATATCATATCACTTATATTGATTGCATGTGATGTTTATCCTTTATGCATCTTATCTTGCTTTGATTGACGGTAGCATTATAAGATGATCTCTCACTAAATTTCAAGATAAAAGTGTTCTCCCTGAGTATGCACTGTTGCCAAAGTTCGTCGTGCCCAGACACCACGTGATGATCGGGTGTGATAAGGTCTACGTCCATCTACAACGGGTGCAAGCCAGTTTTGCACACACAGGATACTCAGGTTAAACTTGCCGAGCCTAGCATATGCAGATCTGGCCTCGGAACACTGAGACTGAAAGGTCGAGCGTGAATCATATAGTAGATATGATCAACATAATGATGTTCACCATTGAAAACTACTCCATTTCACGTGATGATCGATTATGGTTTAGTTGATTTGGATCACGTGATCACTTAGATGATTAGAGGGATGTCTATCTAAGTGGGAGTTCTTAAGTAATATGATTAATTGAACTTAAATTTATCATGAACTTAGTCCTGGTAATATTTTGCAAATTATGTTGTAGATCAATAGCTTGCGTTGTTGCTTCCCTATGTTTTTATATATGTTCCTAGAGAAAACTAAGTTGAAAAATGTTAGTAGCAATGATGTGGACTTGGTCCGTGATCTGAGGTTTATCCTCATTGCTGCACAGAAGAATTATGTCCTTGATGCACCGCTAGGTAACAGACCTATTGCAGGAGCAGATGCAGACGTTATGAATGTTTGACTAGCTCAATATGATGATTACTTGATAGTTTTGTGCACCATGCTTTATGGCTTAGAACCGGGACTACAAAAACGTTTTTTGAAACGTCACGGAACATATGAGATATTCCATGAGATGAAATTGATATTTCAGACTCATGCCCGTGTCAAGAGGTATGAGACCTCTGACAAATACTTCGCCTAAAAGATGGAGGAGAATTGCTCAACTAGTGAGCAAGTGCTTAGATTGTCTGAGTACTACAATCGCTTGAATCAAGGGGGAGTTAATCTTCCAAATAAGATAGTGATTGACAGAGTTCTCTAGTCACCATCACCAAGTTAGTAAAACTTCATGATGAACTATAGTATGCGAGGGATAACGAAAACAATTCCCGAGCTCTTCGTGATGCTGAAATCAACGATGGTAGAAATCAAGAGAGAACATCAAGTGTTGATGATTAACAAGACCACTAGTTTCAAGAAAAGGGCAAAGGGAAAGAAAGGGAACTTCAAGTAGAATGATAAGCAAGTTGTCACTCCCGCGAAGAAGCCCAAAGCTGGACCAAAGCCTGAAACTGAGTGCTTACACTACAAAGGAAATGGTCACTAGAAGCGGAAATGCCCTGGATATTTGGTGGATAAGAAGGATGGCAAACTGAACAAGGGTATATTTGATATACAGGTTATTGATGTGTACCTTACTAGTGTTTATAGTATCCCCTGAGTATTTGATACTTGTTTGGTTGCTAAAAATTAGTAAATCAAAACAGGACTTACAGAATAAACAAAGACTAGTTGAGGGTGAAGTGACGATGTGTGTTGGAAGTGGTTCCAAGGTTGATAAGATCATCATCGCACACTCCCTATACTTTCGGGATTAGTGTTAAACCTAAATAAATGTTATTTGGCGTTTGCGTTGAGCATGAATATGATTTGATCATGTTCATTGCAATACGGTTATTCATTTAAAGTCAGAGAATAATTGTTATTCTGTTTACATGAATAAAACCTTCAATGGTCATAAACCCAATGAAAATAGTTTGTTGGATCTCGATCATAGTGATACACATATTCATAATATTGATGTCAAAAGATGCAAAGTTGATAATGATAGTGCAACATATTTGTGGCAATGCCGTTTGGGTCATATCGGTGTAAAGCGCATGAAGAAACTCCATAAATATGGATTTTTGGTATCACTTGGTTATGAATCATTTGATGCTTGCGAACCATGCATTATGGGCAAGATGACTAAAACTCCATTCTCCGGAACAATGGAACAAGCTACTGACTTGTTGGAAATAATACATACCGATGTATGCGGTCCAATGAGTGTTGATGCTCGTGGCGGGTATCGTTATTTTCTGACCTTCACAAGATGATTTGAGCAGATATGAGTATATCTACTTAATGAAACACAAGTCTGAAACATTTGAAAATTTCAAAGAATTTCAGAGTGAAGTGGAGAATCATCATAATAAGAAAATATAGTTTCTACGATCTGATCGTGGAGTAGAATATTTGAGTTACGAGTTTGGCCTTCATATAAAACAATGTGGAATAGTTTCACAGTTCACACCACCGGGAACACTATAGCGTTATGATGTGTCCGAACATCGTAACCGCACTTTATTGGATATTGTGCGATCTATGATGTCTTTTATTGGTTTACCACTATTGTTTTGGGGTTATGCATTAGAGACAGTTGCATTCACTTTAAAATAGGGCACCATCAAAATCCATTGAGACGACGCCTTATGAACTGTGGTTTGGCAAGAAACCAAAGTTGTCGTTTCTTATAAGTTTGGGGCTACGATGCTTATGTGAAAAAAGTTTCAACCTGATAAGCTCGAACCCAAATCGGAGAAGTGCGTCTTCATAGAATACCCAAAGGAAACTATTGGGTACACCTTCTATCACAGATCCAAAAGCAAGATATTCGTTGCTAAGTTGGATCCTTTCTAGAGAAGGAGTTTCTCTCGAAAGAAGTGAGTGGGAGGAAAGTAGAACTTGATGAGGTAATTGTACCTTCTCCCTTATTGGAAACTAGTTCATCACATAAATCTGTTCCTGTGACTACTACACTGATTAGTGAGGAAGTTGATGATGATGATCATGAAACTTCAGATCAAGTTACTACAGAACCTTGTAGGTCTTCCAGAGTAAGATCTGCACCAGAGTGGTACGGTAATCATGTTCTGGAAGTCATGTTACTAGACCATGATGAACCTACGAATTATGAGGAAGCGATGATGAGCCCAGATTCCGCGAAATGGCTTGAGGCCATAAAATCTGAGATATGATCCATGTATGAGAAAAAAGTATGGAATTTGATTGACTTGCTCGATGATCAGCAAGCCATGTTAAATAAATGGATATTCAAGAGGAAGACGGACACTGATAGTAGTGTTACTATCTACTAAGCTTGACTTGTTGCGAAAGGTTTTCGACAAGTTCAAGGTGTTGAATACGATGAGATTTTCTCACTCATATCGATGCTTAAGTCTGTCCGAATCATGTTAGCAATTGCCACATTTTATGAAATCTGGCAAATGGATGTCAAAACTGCATTCTTTAATGTTTTTTAAGAAGAGTTGTATATGATGCAACCAAAAAGTTTTTGTTAATCCTAAAGGTGCTAACAAAATGTGCAAGCTCCAGCGATCCATCAATGGATTGGTGCAAGCATCTCGGAGTTGGAATATATGCTTTGATGAGTTGATCAAAGCATATGGTTTTATACAGACTTTTTGGAAAGTCCTGTATTTACAAGAAAGTGAGTGGGAGCACTGCAGCCTTTCTGATAAGTATATGTGTATGACATATTATTGATTGGAAATGATGTAGAATTTTTTGGAAAGCATAAAGGAGTGTTTGAAAGGAGTTTTTCAAAGAAAGACCTCGGTGAACCTGCTTACACATTGAGCATCAAGATCTATATAGATAGATCAAGACGCTTGATAAAAAATTTCAATGTGTACATACCTTGATAAGATTTTGAAGTAGTTCAAAATGGAACAGTCAAATAAGGAGTTCTTGCCTGTGTTGCAAGGTGTGAAATTGAGTAAGACTTAAATCCCGACCACGGCAGAAAATAGAAAGAGTATGAAAAGTCATTCCCTATGCCTCAGTCATAGGTTCTATAAAGTATGCTATGCTATGTACCAGACCTATTGTATACCTTGCTCTGAGTTTGGCAAGGAATACAATTTTGATCTAATAGTAGATCATTGGACAGCGGTCAAGAATATCCTTAGTGAGGACTAAGGAGATGTTTCTCGATCATGGAGGTGATAAAAGAGTTCGTCGTAAAAATTACATCGGTGCAAACTTTTACACTGATCCAGATGACTCTAAGTCTCAATCTGGATACATATTGAAAGTGGGAGCAATAAGCTAGAGTAGCTCCGTGCAGAGCATTGTAGACATAGAATATTTGCAAAAATACATACGGCTCTGAATGTGACAGACCCGTTGACTAAACTTCTCTCATGAGAAAAACATGATCATACCTTAGTACTCTTTTGGGTTTTAATCACATAGAAATGTGAACTAGATTATTGACTCTAGCAAACCCTTTGGGTGTTGATCACATGACGATGTGAACTATGGGTATTAATCACATACAGATGTGAATATTGGTGTTGAATCACATGCTTATGTGAACTAGATTATTGACTCTAGTGCAAGTGGGAGACTGAAGGAAATATGCCCTAGAGGCAATAATAAAGTTATTATTTATTTCCTTATATCATGATAAATGTTTATTATTCATGCTAGAATTGTATTAACCGGAAACATAATACATGTATGAATACATAGACAAACATAGTGTCACTAGTATGCCTCTACTTGACTAGCTCGTTTATCAAAGATGGTTATGTTTCCTAGCCATGGACAAAAGAGTTGTCATTTGATTAACGGGATCACATCATTAGGAGAATGATGTGATTGACTTGACCCATTCCGTTAGCTTAGCACTTGATTGTTTAGTATGTTGCTATTGCTTTCTTCATGACTTATACATGTTCCTATGACTATGACATTATGCAACTCCTGTTTACCGGAGGAGCACTTTGTGTGCTACCAAACGTCACAACGTACCTGAGTGATTATAAAGGAGCTCTACAGGTGTCTCCGAAGGTACATGTTGGGTTGGCGTATTTCGAGATTAGGATTTGTCACTCCGATTGTCGGAGAGGTATCTCTGGGCCCACTCGGTAATGCACATCACTATAAGCCTTGCAAGCATTGCAACTAATTAGTTAGTTGTGGAATGATGTATTACGGAACGAGTAAAGAGACTTGCTGGTAACGAGATTGAACTAGGTATTGAGATACCAACGATCGAATCTCAGGCAAGTAACATACCGATGACAAAGGGAACAACGTATGTTGTTATGCCGTTTGACCAGAAAAAATCTTCGTAGAATATGTAGGAGCCAATATGAGCATCCAGGTTTCGCTATTGGTTATTGACCGGAAACGTCTTTCGGTCATGTCTACATTGTTCTCGAACCCGTAGGGTCCGCACCTTAAGGTTTCGATGACAGTTATATTATGAGTTTATATGTTTTGAAGTACCGAAGGAGTTGGAGTCCCGAATGAGATCGGGCACATGACGAGGAGTCTCGAAATGGTCGAGATGTAAAGATCAATATATTGGACGACTATATTCGGACTTCAGAAAGGTTCCAAGTGATTCGAGTATTTTTTGGAGTACCGGAGAGTTACGGGAATTCGTATTTGGCCTTAATGGGCCATACGGGAAAGGATAGAAAGGCCCCAAAGGGTGGCCGCACCCCTCCCCATGGACTAGTCCGAATTGGACTAGGGAGGGGGGGCGCCCCCTTCCTTCCTTCTCCTTCTCCCTTCCCTTTCTCCTACTCCAACAAGGAAGGCGGGAGTCCTACTCCCGGTGGGAGTACGACTCCTCATGGAGCGCGCCAAGGGTGGTCGGCCCCCTCCCCCTCCTCCACTCCTTTATATACAGGGAGGGAGGCACCCCCTAGAGACACAACAATTGATCATTGATCTCTTAGCCGTATGCGGTGCCCCCCTCCACCATAGTCCTCCTCGATAATATTGTAGTGGTGCTTAGGCGAAGCCCTGCGACGGTAGAACATCAAGATCATCACCACGCCGTCATGCTGACGGAACTCTCCCTCGACAGTCGGCTGGATCGGAGTTCGAGGAACGTCATCGAGCTGAACGTGTGCAAGAACTCGGAGGTGTCGTAGTTTCAGTGCTTGATCGGTCGGGCCGTGAAGACGTACGAGTACATCAACCGCCTTGTTCTAACGCTTCCGCTTTCGGTCTACGAGGGTACATGGACACACTCTCCCCTCTCGTTGTTATACATCACCATGATCTTGTGTGTTTGTAGGAAATTTTTTGAAATTACTACGAAACCCAACAACCTCTTCAGGTGGTCCAGGTCCAAGGGTATCTTCTTGGTTTCTTTGGCCAGCTGGAAGGAGTCTTGGGTCTCCGACTCCTTGGGGTATGGTGACAAGTCCGGCTGCTTGCCGGCCATGGCCACAACCCGGTCAAGGAGCTTCTTCTCTACGGCGATCACAAGGGACTCGGCAGCCGAATGCTTGCCACGGCACAGGCGGACCACTTCTTGTCGTCTCTGGCTATGGTCATGATGCCCTTGCTTCCCGGCATCTTCATCTTGAGGTAGGCGTAATGAGGCACTGACATGAACTTGGCCAGAGGAGGTCGGCCAAGTAATGCATGATAAGGGTTCTCTAGGTCCACCACCTCAAACCAAATTGCTTCGTGGCGGAAGTGATCTTTATCTCCGAAGAGGACATCCCTCTTGATCTTGCCGATTAGTGAGCAGGAAAGGCCGGGCACGATACCATGGAAAACGGTTCAACTGGGCTGGAGTTGCTTCGCCTTGATGTTCAACTTCTCCATGGTATCACGGTAAAGGATGTTGATGTTGCTGCCGCCATCTATCAGGACTCGGGAGAAACGAGCAACTCGCCTCTTTGTTGCAAAGGTGGCATCCAACACCAGGGCATAGGAACCTGGAGAAGGCATCACCTCCGGGTGGTCAGCTCGGCTCCAGTTGATGGGCTTCTCAGACCAATGCATGAACTCTAGGACTTTCAAGGCGACAGCATTGACTTCTTGGTACTACTGGCGCCGGCTGCGCCTGTCATAAACCTGGCTTGTGAAGACAACGTAAGCTCCGTGCTCTTCAGGGAATTCATCTTGGATGGCTCCGACTATCGGACGAGTCGCCGGCTACTGAGGAGCTGGAGGCGGCTGGCCAGCAGGCAGAGGAGGCAGCAGCCCCTCGCCCTTGGAGATTCAGGTGAGCCAGTGGCTCTTCCGAGTGGTGTGATTGGATGGCTTCGCGCCACTGTGGAACTTGCAGGGCGCATCAAGGGTTTGCTCATAGGAGAAGGCGGGTTACCGAGCCGGCTTGCCGCCTTTCTGACACTTGGGTATAGGCTGCCCTTCCGGCTGCTGATCTTTGACTGTGGCCACCTGCCGACTGGTGGAAGCCGGCATTGGGGCCTTGGTTCTGCTGCGGACGCTGATTGGTGTCACCAACCGGTGTTCTGGGAGCCGGAGGGAGCACCTTCCCAGAGGCGTCCACCGAAGCTCCGACTTCATAGAGGAGTCGGCCGTAGCATACTTGTCTGCTATGATCAGCAACTCGTCGAGTGTAGCCGGCTCGTTGCAGAGGAGTGGTGCCTTCTCTGCACCCGGCGGTGAGGTACTCTATGGCTTGCACCTCGTGCACCCCTTCGCAGTAATTGCGCAGCTTGGCCCATCGCGTCAGGTAGCCGCGAGTAGACTCGGCTGGGCCTTGGACGCTCAGATAGAGCTGGCGAGGCTTGGGCGGCCGCTTGTAAGTCCTGGTGAAGTTGCGGACGAAGGCCTCGGTGAAATCTACCCAGCCGTTGACGCTGTAGGGCTTGAGGCTGTTCAGCCAAGTGCGCGCCGTGCCTTGAAGCATGAGGGGGACGTACTTCACGTCAACACGCTTGTTGCCGTTTGCTATGCTGACTGTGGTGGAGTAGTACACCAGTCAGTCCTCCAGCCTCACGGAGCCATTGTACTTGGGCGTGTCTCTTGGGAGTGAGAACCCTTTGGGGAAGGGCTCATCGCGGATGCAGGGGCGAAAACAAGGCGGACCAATCGCATATTCTTCTTCTAGCGCCTGGGATCGTGCCAGGCGGTCAATCCGATGGCGGGCATCGTTTTCTCCGACTCCTTCGCGGCGGCCCAGCCGACCGCTGAGCGTCGGGTGCTCGACACGCGGCGGGGAGGCATACCTCTCCCGGTGAGGTGGAGGGGGAGGCGGACAGTCATCCCACCGCACCACAGCTCATGGGCGGCCATCTTGGTCGCGCTCGATGGTGAGGCATGTCCGACTGCGGCTAGCAGTCAGCTGTCTGTCTCTTCGATCGCGAGCGCCACCTTCTGTCGGCGTCCGGGAGGTCGCGCCGGCTTCTTGCTACGCGGCAGCCGCATCGATGAGCTGTTGAACATGCTCGGTCATGCAGCATCGCTCGTCACCATCCAGGTGCTCTAGCTCGTCTGCTGCCGCCTGGGCCGCATGCAGGTTCTCGATGGCGTGGCGTAAACAGGGCATTCAGCCCCCAACATGCTGGCGATGGTCGCGCCGCGCTGTTTGACAACGCCCACGCAGCTAGGCTCACCAGCAGCCGGCGTGCAACAGACGGCACGATAGACGTCGCGCTGATAAGCCTCGGTGAGGCGTCTCATAGTGGCTAACTTCTTGCTGCTCTCGATGAGCGCGACGCGGTGGGCTTCCAGCGTCTCGGCGTCAGCGTCGCCTGCGATGGGGACAGACAGGTCCCGCATCGTCACCTGCAGCGGATCGTGGGCTTCCGCGCCGGATGCTCTACCGTGGCTGATGACGAGCACCTCAGTGACGGTGCTGCCGCCGCTGTCGGCACGGGGGAGCGCGTCGTCGAAGACCACCACGTTGATGGGGAAGGCATCAAGGGATGTCGTGTCGGAATCGACAAGCATCGGGTCGGTGGAGCCGATCGACTCCATGTCGGCGGCGAGCTCGTTGGCGATGTCGAGCTTGCCAATGAGGTCGATGAGGCAGCTCTCGGAGTTGGTTGCGCCCGCGCTTGGTGCGGACTCGTTGGAGAGGCGAATCTTACCGATGAGATCAGCGAGGCAGCTCGCCATGTAGGCGGCTTCCACGCCAAGCATCGCGTTGGCGCAGACGCCATCAGGCATGCTGGGCTGGCTGCGGACCAGGGAGGAACAAGGTTTCCGTCTAGAGCAGATCTCCGGACGACGGCGCGGCTAGCCCCACGGTGGGCGCCAAATGGCAGGTGGTTGGGGGACATATGCCAAAGGATCGCTAATCATAGTGGGAGCTAGTAAAACATCGCTGGTGCCTGGAAATGGGATAAGGCGGAGACATGCACGCCGACGCATCTTACCTAGGTTCGGTGCTCTCCTAGGAGATAACACCCCTAATCTTGCTCCGCGGGGTCTCCGCGTGATCACTAGATCAACAAGTAACTACAAGCTTGCTCCTTGAGTTGTTCGACTAGAGGAGGAAGAGGGGCAAGGCTAGCTCTACTCCTCTCTATATGTGTATGTAATCTCTAAGAACTGAACCCTTTGCATGGGTGCCTGGGGGGGGGGGTTTATATAGGCCTACCCTCCAGGGGTACAATGGTAATCTAGCCGGGTGTGTGCCCGGGCCGTCAGTGCATGTGGTCGTCGGCTTCTCCGCCGCCCTGGTGGGTCCCGCCGGCTAGCGGGCTCTTGGTCGACAGGTAGGGCCTACCGCTTGTGGGTCCTGTCGGCTGCTCATCATTGTAGCCCTGCCTCTGATGACGAAGGCTTGGTCAGGGGGAGCGTGGCTACAGTACCGCCGCCTGGTGGGCGTTCACTGTAGCCACACCCCATCTTATCTGGTTAATGTTGCACAAACTTTTAGGGAAGGAAAGGGCAGGCTGCTAGGACTCGGCCTCCCCTCATGCCGACTGGTCAGAGCCTGTCGTCTTCGGGCGTCTCATGGACAGGTAGGGCCCGCCGCCTGCAACCCGTACCGACAGCCCGTCGTGGAAGCATGGCTGCCTCTGCCATGGATGATGCCATGGGCAGCGCGGCAACAGTGACGTGCCGGGCTAGGGATTGCCGCCCGGTATGGTGCACTGTGGCCACGTTCGCCCCGGGATTCGGGGGTGGCAGGCTGTAATGTAGCCATGCCCCGTCTTGTCACCGTTATGTGGGTGCAAACTTTGAGGGCGCCAGAGTGGGCCGCCCGCTAGGAGTCGGCCGCTTTGATGGCCGCCTGCTTGGAGTCGGCCCGCGCCGGGGCCGCTCTTTGGGCCTTGCCGCCTTCCTGCAGCTGGCCGCTTGGACCAGCCTGCCATAAGAAGGCGGTCCTTTGCCTTTGATACTTGAGGGGCGCAGCCGGCCCTGATGTCTTGAAACGTCATGGGGACCAGATAGGGCTACCCGTGGTCATTTACTCCGACAAAACCTCCCCTTCCTAGAGCTACATCTTGGAGTATAATGGGAAGTGATAACGTGCTCATATCTGGGCAGAGAGCATGTCAGATAATGATGCTTCCTCATATTCTTCCGTGGTAGGAGTATCTACTTATCTGACAGTTGAAAACGTGGGGGTTCCTCTGCATCAGTGGAGATTGCTTCACCATCTACCAGCCATCAGTGATTTGCACATCCGACGTTGCTGATATTTGACAAGCTCACTAGAGATCAGTTGGGCCCTCCGGTCCCTCAAATCACTGACATTGCAGCACTTGGCCCAATCAGAACTGTCCGGATGGGTAGGTGAGTTGTCATCTCTTCAGCAACTGGTGATAGCACGATGCAATAAGCTAGAGGAATTGCCCGATAGCATCAGGCAACTCAAACAGCTGCCAACATTAATAGTGAATACGTGTGATAGCTTCAGACAGCTGCCGATGTGGTTAGGAGAACTGACCTCACTCAAAAAACTTCTAATTAAGCACTGTCCTGCTATCACGACTCTGCCAAACAGCATACAACAGCTCACAAATCTCCAAGAATTAGAAATTCGCAACTGCGCTAACTTAGAGCAGTGGTGCGAAGCAGAGGAGAACAAGACGAAGCTTGCTCACATAGAACAAAAGGTATGTGCGCTGCCATATATATTTGTTATGTACGTGTTGCTATTAACTTTGCACTTAGAAAGAATGTATTCCATCATCGGCAGTACCAAATTTTTTTCTGCTCTTCACTTCATTGATGATATTTTTCTAAGAAAAGGATATTCCATGCCCTGTGCCTCGCGATTCTTCCTTTTTACCAAATGATATTGACTCTATATTTTTTATTTGGCAGAGGATCGATATGCCCCCGAAGAGGGCTGCCAGCTGCCAATGTTCCCCACTACGGTGGCCCTTGCTGCGAACGAAAATAAGAAAGTGATGCTGGAGAAAAGAAAGTGGAGGCGCAAATCAGGATTTAGGCTGCTTGATCGAGTCGGTTGAGCCCACGTCCATCTGAATGAAAGCTCCGTAGTAATTACTACCACGCGGTTCCAACCTACTCCTGGTATGTAAATGTACATGTCTTGAATTAAAAAAGCTCTAAAGTGTGGGGATAATTGCATGCTACTTTGATATCTGCTTCCCTTGGCAAAGAAAATGTCTCTCGGAAAGAGCTCTTCTCAGTGGCGGTCTGGCGGAACCAGCGTATGGCCGTTGTGTTCAAGTGAACCGAACGAATTATGGCCGACGTACTGTATATGTCCTGATCAAACGGATGAACCCAACAGAAAATTATCGTTGAACCCAACGCAAGTTACAAAAGCAGAAACAGGCGCCTTTTGGTCCATTAATTTTTAACGTGATGCCCAGGATCCGGACTGACTCGTGCATGTACGCAGGTAATGCAACTGGCTTCTCTCTCTTAAAAAGAAGGTAACACGGGAGGCCGCACACCTCCAGAATTGACTTGATCTCTGACCTCTCCATCGGAGAGACTCTCATCTCTCTCGTCTCTGATGTTCCGCCGTTCCGTTCTAGTATCTCTTGATCCCCAGCGCGAAGAGCCGAAACGGAAGTCAATGACAGTCCAAATTCAAGGTATCGTATCCCTACATCTTCTCCCTCAATCCTAGTAGCCTAATACGGTCATGTCGTTTGCCCTAATTATTTTCCTAATTGATTGTTCCCTGAACTTTGACCTATCTAGGCTATAGAATTGTAATTCTCAAAATTAAACTAATCACCGAATTGAGATTAACGGGGCTGGCAGTTTCGCAAAGCTGACAAGTTAGGCAAAGTGCACGTAGTTTCCCAAAGCCTTCGATACAAAAAGAATTAATTTAGATGACCCGCTTTTAATACAGATCTGAAGGGAATTTTGGAGTACACAAAAATCCTAAGAAGTAACATTAAATTAGGCGAAGATATTTGACCAGGGACATTATATGCCGCCGCCTTATTTTGGTTATCCATGTAGGGTTTGGAGATGCTCCACAAAGATTTAACTGTTTTGCTAAAGCAGATCTAGATGTGCTCTAAGTATTGCACATCTAAATCCTACGCCATTGAATTTACATGAAGATTCGTACAAGAATTTTCATTAGTTTTTTTTTCTTATTCTTTCCAGTTTGATTGAGACACTTAGATGTGCCTTAGACAGACCCAAGATTTAATCTAGAACAATCTCTCCTTTGGTCTATCAACTTCAAAAAGCTAGTGAGTTACCACATCATTGGTGCCGAGATGATTTTTCGGCTATGAATGTTGTCAACAAAAAGTTGTGCAATAAATTAGGTGACCAATTCATGTTTGGTTGCTTAATTCGCCATCTGGAGAAAGATATGTTTTAGGTCGTCGGTAATGATCATGCATTCGTTATATGGAGAAAGCTATGGTTTATGTCATCGGTAATGATCATGTATTCGCTATGTGAGTGACTTTATATGCTTCTTTCATTTGATGCTACTTATTTTAAATTTGCCAAAAAATTGTCTTTCTTTCTGGTGCTTTTTTTTGTGGGTATTTTTTCTGGTGATTTTAGGAGGATGACAACCTGCACTTGAAGCTATGAAGTTTATTTTGACATTACTCTACTTACAATTAGTAAAGTGGTTTCATAATTTCGTCCAACCAGTATGTCTTGCACTCTTCAATTTTTACTGTAATAGCTATATGTTATAATTGATATTATGTTTCTATTTGCTATACTATTTTTGAGTTATATATTATTGTTGTACAATAATATGGAAGTGGACATTACAGTTAACCCATTCACCCCAAATCCTCACATTGAGTCAATGATTGAACCCAATGGCCAACTTTTCTTTTTTGACGCGAACAGCAGGAGCTCTGCCTTTGCATTATAAAAGAGGGAAAATGGTCCAGTTAATAGGGAAACCGGACCCGAAAACCATACAACGCGCGGTTAATATGGGAAACCGGCAAAAACCACACCCAACAACTCATGGCACATCATCTGTGCCGGAAACAAGAGCCCCCAGACCTAGGAACGGAGGCCATGCCTTGTATCCTGTTGGGGAACGTAGTAATTTCAAAAAAATTCTACGCACACGCAAGATCATGGTGATGGCATAGCAACGAGAGGGGAGAGTGTTGTCCACGTACCCTCGTAGACCGTAAGGGGAAGCGTTAGCACAACGCGGTTGATGTAGTCGTACATCTTCACGATCCGACCGATCCAAGTACCGAACGTACGGCACCTCTGAGTTCAGCACATGTTCAGCTCGATGACGATCCCTGGGCTCCGATCCAGCAAAGCTTCGGGGATGAGTTCCGTCAGCACGACGGCGTGGTGACGATGATGATGCTCTACCGGCGTAGGGCTTCGCCTAAACTCCGCAACGATATGACCGAGGTGGAATATGGTGGAAGGGGGCACCGCACACGGCTAAGGAACGATCCGTAGATCAACTTGTGTGTCTATGGGGTGCCCCCCGCCCCCGTATATAAAGGAGGGAGGGGGGAGGCCGGCCGGCCCTTGTGGGCGCGCCAAGGAGGAGGAGTCCTCCTCCTAGTAGGAGTAGGACTCCTCCTTTCCTACTCCTACTAGGAGGGGAAAGGAAGGGGGAGAGGGGGGAAGGAAAGAGGGGGGCGCCCCCCTCCTAGTCCAATTCGGACCAGAGGGAGAGGGGGCGCGCGGCCCTCCCTGGCCGCCCCTCTCTCTTCCCACCAAGGCCCATGTGGCCCATTAACTCTCCGGGGGGGTTCTGGTAACCCTCCGGCACTCCGGTTTTCTCCGAAATCACCCAGAACACTTCCGGTGTCTGAATATAGTCGTCCAATATATCAATCTTTATGTCTCGACCATTTCGAGACTCCTCGTCATGTCCGTGATCACATCCGAGACTCCGAACAAACTTCAGTACATCAAAACTTATAAACTCATAATAAAACTGCCATCGTAACTTTAAGCGTGCGGACCCTACGGGTTCGAGAACTATGTAGACATGACCTAGAACTATTCTCGGTCAATAACCAATAGCGGAACCTGGATGCCCATATTGGTTCCTACATATTCTACGAAGATCTTTATCGTTCAAACCGCATAATAACATACGTTGTTCCCTTTGTCATCGGTATGTTACTTGCCCGAGATTCGATCGTCGGTATCTAATACCTAGTTCAATCTCGTTACCGGCAAGTCTATTTACTCGTTACGTAATACATCATCTCGTAACTAACTCATTAGCTACATTGCTTGCAAGGCTTATAGTGATGTGCATTACCGAGAGGGCCCAGAGATACCTCTCCGACAATCGGAGTGACAAAACCTAATCTCGAAATACGCCAACCCAACATGTACCTTCGGAGACACCTGTAGTACTCCTTTATAATCACCCAGTTACGTTGTGACGTTTGGTAGTACCCAAAGTGTTCCTCCGGTAAACGGGAGTTGCATAATCTCATAGTTACAGGAACATGTATAAGTCATGAAGAAAGCAATAGCAATATACTAAACGATCAAGTGCTAGGCTAACGGAATGGGTCATGTCAATCACATCATTCTCCTAATGATGTGATCCCATTAATCAAATGACAACACATGTCTATGGTTAGGAAATATAACCATCTTTGATTAATGAGCTAGTCAAGTAGAGGCATACTAGTGACTATATGTTTGTCTATGTATTCACACATGTATCACGTTTCCGGTTAATACAATTCTAGCATGAATAATAAACATTTATCATGATGTGAGGAAATAAATAATAACTTTATTATTGCCTCTAGGGCATATTTCCTTCAGTCTCCCACTTGCACTAGAGTCAATAATCTAGATTACATAGCAATGATTCTAACACCCATGGAGTCTTGGAGCTGATCATGTTTTGCTCGTGAGAGAGGCTTAGTTAACGGGTCTGCAATATTCAGATCCGTATGTATCTTGACAATCTCTATGTCTCCCACTTGGACTTGGTCCCGGATGGAATTGAAGCATCTCTTGATGTGCTTGGTCCTCTTGTGAAATCTGGATTCCTTTGCCAAGGCAATTGCACCAGTATTGTCACAGAAGATCTTCATTGGTCCCGATGCACTAGGTATGACACCTAGATCGGTAATGAACTCCTTCATCCAGACTCCTTCATTTGCTGCTTCCGAAGCAGCTATGTACTCCGCTTCACATGTAGATCCCGCCACGATGCTTTGTTTAGAACTGCACCAACTTACAGCTCCACCGTTTAATAAAAACACGTATCCGGTTTGCGATTTAGAATCGTCCGGATCAGTGTCAAAGCTTGCATCAACGTAACCATTTACGACTAGCTCTTTGTCACCTCCATATACGAGAAACATATCCTTAGTCCTTTTCAGGTATTTTAGGATGTTCTTGACCGTTGTCCAGTGATCCACTCCTGGATTACTTTGGTACCTTCCTGCCAAGCTTATTGCTAAGCATACATCAGGTCTGGTACACAACATTGCATACATGATAGAGCCTATGGCTGAAGCATAGGGAACATCTTTCATTTTCTCTCTATCTTCTGCAGTGGTCGGGCATTGAGTTTGACTCAACTTCACACCTTGTAACACGGGCAAGAACCCTTTCTTTGCCTGATCCATTTTGAACTTTTTCAAAATTTTATCAAGGTATGTGCTTTGTGAAAGTCCTATTAAGCGTCTTGATCTATCTCTATAGATCTTGATGCCCAATATATAAGCAGCTCCACCGAGGTCTTTCATTGAAAAACTTTTATTCAAGTATCCCTTTATGCTATCCAGAAATTCTATATCATTTCCAATTAATAATATGTCATCTACATATAATATCAGAAATGCTACAGAGCTCCCACTCACTTTCTTGTAAATACAGGCTTCTCCAAAAGTCTGTATAAAACCATATGCTTTGATCACACTATCAAAGCGTTTATTCCAACTCCGAGATGCTTGCACCAGTCCATAAATGGAACGCTGGAGCTTGCACACTTTGTTAGCACCTTTTGGATCTACAAAACCTTCTGGCTGCATCATATACAACTCTTCTTCCAGAAATCCATTCAAGAATGCAGTTTTGACATCCATTTGCCAAATTTCATAATTATGAAATGTAGCAATAGCTAACATGATTCGGACAGACTTAAGCATCGCTACGGGTGAGAAAGTCTCATCGTAGTCAACTCCTTGAACTTGTCGAAAACCTTTCGCAACAAGTCGAGCTTTATAGAAAGTTACATTACCATCAGCGTCAGTCTTCTTCTTAAAGATCCATTTATTCGCAATTGCTTGCCGATCATCGGGCAAGTCAACCAAAGTCCATACTTTGTTTTCGTACATGGATCCCATCTTAGATTTCATGGCTTCTAGCCATTTTGCGGAACCTGGGCTCATCATCGCTTCCTCATAGTTCGTAGGTTCGTCATGGTCAAGTAACATGACTTCCAGAATAGGATTACCGTACCACTCTGGTGCGGATCTTACTCTGGTAGACCTTCGAAGTTCAGTAGAAACTTGATCTGAAGTTTCATGATCAATATCATTAGCTTCCTCACTAATTGGTGTAGGTGTCACAGGAACCGGTTTCTGTGATGAACTACTTTCCAATAAGGGAGCAGGTATAGTTACCTCATCAAGTTCTACTTTCCTCCCACTCACTTGTTTCGAGAGAAACTCCTTCTCTAGAAAGGACCCATTCTTAGCAACGAATGTCTTGCCTTCGGATCTGTGATAGAAGGTATACCCAACTGTCTCTTTCGGGTATCCTATGAAGACACATTTCTCCGATTTTGGTTCGAGCTTATCTGGTTGAAGTTTCTTCACATAAGCATCGCAGCCCCAAACTTTAAGAAACGACAACTTTGGTTTCTTGCCAAACCACAGTTCATAAGGCGTCGTCTCAACGGATTTTGATGGTGCCCTATTTAACGTGAATGCGGCCGTCTCTAAAGCATAACCCCAGAATGATAGCGGTAAATCAGTAAGAGACATCATAGATCGCACCATATCTAGTAAAGTACGATTACGACGTTCGGACACACCATTTCGTTGTGGTGTTCCGGGTGGCGTGAGTTGCAAAACTATTCCGCATTGTTTTAAATGTAAACCAAACTCGTAACTCAAATATTCTCCTCCACGATCAGATCGTAGGAATTTTATTTTCTTGTTACGATGATTTTCTACTTCACTCTGAAATTCTTTGAACTTTTCAAATGTTTCAGACTTGTGTTTCATTAAGTAGATATACCCATATCTGCTTAAATCATCTGCGAAGGTGAGAAAATAACGATATCCGCCACGAGCTTCAACATTCATCGGACCACATACATCTGTATGTATGATTTCCAATAAATCTGTTGCTCTCTCCATAGTACCGGAGAACGGTGTTTTAGTCATCTTGCCCATGAGGCACGGTTCGCAAGTACCAAGTGATTCATAATCAAGTGATTCCAAAAGTCCATCAGTATGGAGTTTCTTCATGCGTTTTACACCGATATGACCTAAACGGCAGTGCCACAAATAAGTTGCACTATCATTATTAACTCTGCATCTTTTGGCTTCGACATTATGAATATGTGTATTACTACTATCGAGATTGAACAAAAATAGACCACTCTTCAAGGGTGCATGACCATAAAAGATATTACTCATATAAATAGAACAACCATTATTCTCTGATTTAAATGAATAACCGTCTCGCATCAAACAAGATCCAGATATAATGTTCATGCTCAACGCTGGCACCAAATAACAATTATTCAGGTCTAAAACTAATCCCGAAGGTAGATGTAGAGGTAGCGTGCCGACTGCGATCACATCGACTTTGGAACCATTTCCCACGCGCATCGTCACCTCATCCTTGGCCAGTGCTTGCTTATTCTGTAGTTCCTGTTTCGAGTTGCAAATGTTAGCAACAGAACCAGTATCAAATACCCAGGTGCTACTACGAGCTCTAGTAAGGTACACATCAATAACATGTATATCACATATACCTTTGTTCACCTTGCCATCCTTCTTATCCGCCAAATACTTGGGGCAGTTCCGCTTCCAGTGTCCAGTCTGCTTGCAGTAGAAGCACTCAGTTTCAGGCTTAGGTCCAGACTTGGGTTTCTTCTCTTGAGCAGCAACTTGCTTGCTGTTCTTCTTGAAGTTCCCCTTCTTCTTCCCTTTGCCCTTTTTCTTGAAACTAGTGGTCTTGTTAACCATCAACACTTGATGCTCCTTCTTGATTTCTATTTCCGCAGCTTTTAGCATTGCGAAGAGCTCGGGAATTGTCTTGTTCATCCCTTGCATATTATAGTTCATCATGAAACTCTTGTAGCTTGGTGGCAGTGATTGGAGAATTCTGTCAATGACACTATCATCAGGAAGATTAACTCCCAGTTGAATCAAGTGATTATTATACCCAGACATTTTGAGTATGTGTTCACTGACAGAACTATTCTCCTCCATCTTGCAGCTATAGAACTTATTGGAGACTTCATATCTCTCAATCCGGGCATTTGCTTGAAATATTAACTTCAACTCCTGGAACATCTCATATGCTCCATGACGTTCAAAACGTCGTTGAAGACCCGGTTCTAAGCCGTAAAGCATGGCACACTGAACTATCGAGTAGTCATCAGCTTTGCTCTGCCTGACGTTCTTAACGTCGTCAGTTGCATCAGTAGCAGGCCTGGCACCCAGCGGTGCTTCCAGGACGTAATTCTTCTGTGCAGCAATGAGGATAATCCTCAAGTTACGGACCCAGTCCGTGTAATTGCTACCATCATCTTTCAACTTTGCTTTCTCAAGGAATGCATTAAGATTCAACGGAACAACAGCACGAGCCATCTATCTACAATCAAACATAGACAAGCAAAATACTATCAGGTACTAAGTTCATGATAAATTTAAGTTCAATTAATCATATTACTTAAGAACTCCCACTTAGACAGACATCTCTCTAGTCATCTAAGTGATCACGTGATCCAAATCAACTAAACCATAACCGATCATCACGTGAGATGGAGTAGTTTTCAATGGTGAACATCATTATCTTGATCATATCTACTATATGATTCACGCTCGACCTTTCGGTCTCCGTGTTCCGAGGCCATATCTGCATATGCTAGGCTCGTCAAGTTTAACCTGAGTATTCTGCGTGTGCAAAAACTGGCTTGCACCCGTTGTAGATGGACGTAGAGCTTATCACACCCGATCATCACGTGGTGTCTAGGCACGACGAACTTTGGCAACGGTGCATACTCAGGGAGAACACTTCTTGATAATTTAAGTGAGAGATCATCTTAAAATGCTACCGTCAATCAAAGCAAGATAAGATGCATAAAGGATAAACATCACATGCAATCAATATAAGTGATATGATATGGCCATCATCATCTTGTGCTTGTGATCTCCATCTCCGAAGCACCGTCGTGATCACCATCGTCACCGGCGCGACACCTTGATCTTCATCGTAGCATCGTTGTCGTTTACGCCATCTATTGCTTCTACGACTATCGCTACCGCTTAGTGATAAAGTAAAGCAATTACAAGGCGTTTGCATTTCATACAATAAAGTGACAACCATATGGCTCCTGCCAGTTGCCGATAACTTCGGTTACAAAACATGATCATCTCATACAATAAAATATAGCATCATGTCTTGACCATATCACATCACAACATGCCCTGCAAAAACAAGTTAGACGTCCTCTACTTTGTTGTTGCAAATTTTACGTGGCTGCTACGGGCTGAGCAAGAACCGTTCTTACCTATGCATCAAAACCACAACGATAGTTCGTCAAGTTAGTGCTGTTTTAACCTTCACAAGGACCGGGCGTAGCCACACTCGGTTCAACTAAAGTGAGAGAGACAAACACCCGCCACCCACCTTTAAGCACGAGTGCTCGTAACGGTGAAACCAATCTCGCGTAAGCGTACGTGTAATGTCGGTCCGGGCCGCTTCATCTCACAATGCCGCTGAACCAAAGTATGACATGGTGGTAAGCAGTATGACTTATATCGCCCACAACTCACTTGTGTTCTACTCGTGCATATGACATCTACGCATAAAACCTGGCTCGGATACCACTGTTGGGGAACGTAGTAAATTCAAAAAAAATTCTACGCACACGCAAGATCATGGTGATGGCATAGCAACGAGAGGGGAGAGTGTTGTCCACGTACCCTCGTAGACCGTAAGCGGAAGCGTTAGCACAACGTGGTTGATGTAGTCGTACGTCTTCACGATCCGACCGATCCAAGTACCGAACGTACGGCACCTCCGAGTTCAGCACACGTTCAGCTCGATGACGATCCTCGGGCTCCGATCCAGCAAAGCTTCGGGGATGAGTTCCGTCAGCACGACGGCATGATGACGATGATGATGCTCTACCGGCGCAGGGCTTCGCCAAAACTCCACGACGATATGACCCAGGTGGAATATGGTGGAAGGGGGCACCGGACACGGCTAAGGAACGATCCGTAGATCAACTTGTGTGTCTATGGGGTGCCCCCCGCCCCCATATATAAAGGAGGGAGGGGGAGGCCGGCCGACCCTTGTGGGCGCGCCAAGGAGGAGGAGTCCTCCTCCTAGTAGGAGTAGGACTCCTCCTTTCCTACTCCTACTAGGAGGGGAAAGGAAGGGGGAGAGGGGGGAAGGAAAGAGGGGGGCGCCCCCCCTCCTAGTCCAATTCGGACCAGAGGGAGAGGGGGCGCGCGGCCCTCCCTGGCCGCCCCTCTCTCTTCCCACCAAGGCCCATGCGGCCCATTAACTCTCCGGGGGGGTCCGGTAACCCTCCGGCACTCCGGTTTTCTCCGAAATCACCCGGAACACTTCCGGTGTCTGAATATAGTCGTCCAATATATCAATCTTTATGTCTCGACCATTTCGAGACTCCTCGTCATGTCCGTGATCACATCCGGGACTCCGAACAAACTTCTGTACATCAAAACTTATAAACTCATAATAAAACTGTCATCGTAACTTTAAGCGTGCAGACCCTACGGGTTCGAGAACTATGTAGACATGACCTAGAAATACCAATAGTGGAACCTGGATGCCCATATTGGTTCCTACATATTCTACGAAGATCTTTATCGGTCAAACCGCATAACAACATACGTTGTTCCCTTTGTCATCGGTATGTTACTTGCCCGAGATTCGATCGTCGGTATCTAATACCTAGTTCAATCTCGTTACCGGCAAGTCTCTTTACTCGTTACGTAATACATCATCTCGTAACTAACTCATTAGCTACATTGCTTGCAAGGCTTATAGTGATGTGCATTACCGAGAGGGCCCAGAGATACCTCCCCGACAATCGGAGTGACAAAACCTAATCTCGAAATACGCCAACCCAACATGTACCTTCGGAGACACCTGTAGTACTCCTTTATAATCACCCAGTTACGTTGTGAAGTTTGGTAGTACCCAAAGTGTTCCTCCGGTAAACGGGAGTTGCATAATCTCATAGTTACAGGAACATGTATAAGTCATGAAGAAAGCAATAGCAATATACTAAACGATCAAGTGCTAGGCTAACGGAATGGGTCATGTCAATCACATCATTCTCCTAATGATGTGATCCCGTTAATCAAATGACAACACATGTCTATGGTTAGGAAACATAACCATCTTTGATTAATGAGCTAGTCAAGTAGAGGCATACTAGTGACTATATGTTTGTATATGTATTCACACATGTATCATGTTTCTGGTTAATACAATTCTAGCATGAATAATAAACATTTATCATGATATGAGGAAATAAATAATAACTTTATTATTGCCTCTAGGGCATATTTCCTTCATATCCAAAAAAGACGAACTCCGCAAACACCCACAAACTCTCTACAATGGCAGCACACCGAAGTGCACCCTCATAACAGAAGTGGTCAAGCATTGGCCTGAACTAATGCGCGCACCGCCTCGATCGCCTTGGGCGTGTGTTCCTTCTTGTACATCTGCAGATAGTGTTGCATCTTCTCATTCAGGTCTTCCTCAGATGCTTTTCCTTTGCTCTTGAGTGTTGGAACCTCTCCAAAGGCCTCCGCCCGCCTATACTCCGCGCGCTTGGCTACAGGAATGTCGCAATCTTTGTTTTTCTTGTCCAAACGGTAGCTTCGTCGCTCTAACAGAGAAGGGGCAGCCTCTCCCACCTGCACAACTTGCGGCGAGCTCGACACAGTGAGAGCAAGCTCTTCGAGGAACTCCCCCCACTAAGAGGAGGCTCTCCCAAGAGGCTCATCTGCATCCATCTGGATCAGCCCCTTTGAAGGCTTCCCGGTGCAAGGGGCACTAGAGACCTTCGGCTCCTCCAGTGTCGACATCCCGGGTAGGACAGAAGCCAAGTCAGGAGGATCATCCTCGAGCATGACCTTTTCCAAGGCAGGCGAATCATCAACAGACTGAGCCTTCTCACTCAACTCAGCTGAGCAGCTAGCCACAACAAGCGCACTGTAATCCTCTCCAACGGCCACAACAGGAGGAGCAGATTCAACATTGGCAAGGTCTTGGCTGCCCCCGATAGCTTCCATAGGTTCCCATAGGCTTGAGACTTGAGCAGTCCAACTCTCCACAACAGCAACCAAGTCTTGAAGAGGCTTGAACATCACCTCAAGACGAACAGCGAACAAGGCATGTAGCTCAGCGTCGAGCGCCTCCGCCTGAGCTGCAAGAAGTGGCCGCAATGGATCCAAAACAGTAGGGGGCACGCCGGGGTCAGCCGCCGGCACAACACCATCAGTCGCAGGGATGTCTTGATGAGAAACCACCGAAGCCCAAGAGCGACCAGGTTGAAGTAGTGGGGCTGGAGGCAATCCGCTGCAAGGGGGAGGCCGCTGACGAGGCCCGGTAGGCGCGAGGGGGGGACGGCGAGGCTCTGAACCGGCAGGATGCCGTGCCAAGCACTCCCGCTCGCGATGGCCGGAGTGGCCACATCCCAAGCACCGGACAGGGCCGCGGCAGCCCGCGATGAAGTGGTCCGACGCCAAGCACCGAAAGCAGAGGCCGAAGCCTCTGCTTGAAAGTGCGAGGCAGTCCAGCATCCTTCCTGGGAGGGGGAGCAGCCACCTTCTCCAGGCTCGGGCGGCGCCGTCTCCCAACCTCCACCCAAGCCGGGGCGCCCGGGGCCAAAGCGGCGGGCGCCAGGGTTGGAGCCGCAGGGGCCGCAACGGCCAGGTCCGGGGCGGCCGGGGCCAGAGCAGCGGGCGCCGGGGTCGGAGCCGCAGGGGCCGCAACGGCCAGGTCCAGGGCGGCCGGGGCCAG
>NC_041386.1:690206253-690241111 GCF_002162155.2 Triticum dicoccoides
GCCGGAGCAGCAGGGGCCGGAGCGGCCGGCGCCGGGGCCGGAGCAGCAGGGACGAAAAGAGCGACCGCCGGAGAGGGGCGCGGGTCGGGATCCTGGTCAGGGCCTTCATCCCCGGCCGGGCTGGGAGGGGAGGGGGAGGGGCGGCGGTGGGGGAAGCGGCGGGGGCTACGAGGGCCATGGGCGAGGGCAGCGGAGGGGGCTGCGCGGTGGCGGCGGCGGCGGCCGCCAGCGGAGTTGCGGGAGGCTAGGGTTACTCCAGCGGGGTATAGCTTCTAAAATGGCCAACTTTTCTGGCTCCGCCCCTGGCTCTTCTCCTTTGGTTATTTGTTCTGGAGTCATAGAGAGCCAGCTGTTTGGCTTCCTTGACTCTGGAAGTAGGTAAAATAGTCTGAACCTTAATTACACTGACGATTCCATATTCAGAGTAATGTATTCTTTCTTGTTTTATTGGATATACGAGAAATTACAATACCTTGTCTAGCCAGCATAGCCTGGTCAGCTACTCTGGGTCGACCCGAGCGCTGGGCAAATGAAATATAACATGTAATGAAGCACACCTGCTGCCTGGTTGATCTGTCCTGCGGAGCTGCCGTCGTCGACGAACGGCGAGCTTGGTGCAGGCAATGCCTAACCAGCCGGACTCAGCCTGGGAATGCAGGCCGGCCAAGGAGGCCATGGTGACGCCGTGACCGTGAGCGAGAGTACAAGTTGAAACTTACGTTGAACATAACTTCAGTTTGCTGATCAGGGTCTGCTAACGTAACCTTAGTAACCTAGTTTGTCCGTCTCAACTCACGAGTGAATTGCAAAAAACCATCACATTTGAGGCATCGCTTGCGGAAAATCACCAGGTCACTAATCTTTTGCAAAAATCGCCGCGGACTCGGTAAACATTTTGCAAATAGCACTGATCAGGTGATTTGGCTCATTTGATCACTTTCTGACAAGTGGGACCAGATTGTAAGGAGCTGACTTGGCATAACATTTACACACACACCCTTAGATCTAAAAAAGAAAAAGCAATCAACCCCTCCCTCCGTTCGCTGCCTGCAGGACGCCTCCGTGGCCGCTCCGCCCGCTCAGTCGGCGGCATGCTGCCTCACCGGCGAGCCACCTCGCCGCCACCTTTCATCTCCACCACCACGCCGCGCTCGTCGCCTGCTGCAGACCGAGCCGCACATCCCCTCCTTCTCCCGTCTCCTACTCTCTGCAGCAGCCATGCCCCCGGACGTGATGTGCCACCGCTTCTGTAGTGAGCCGGACGCCATGGTCGTTTTCATCAACTACCGTCGCGGCCAGAGCACCGGTACCCCGTCGTGGAACTCGTCCTCGAGGAACCCCGCAACTCGACGACGGCGGCGAACTTGTGGAGCGTCGCCACCGGGAGGCTCACTGGCGCTTGTCCATCCAGCCCTAGCCTCTGGCCGCCGCGGTAGCCTGCTCTGCTCAAGAAGCTGCACTGCCACCCGTCTCAGCGGAGCGGCTTGGGTTTGACCTGGAGACGATGCTCCAGCAAGCAGCGCGAGCCGAGATTGCAGCCGACCAGGAGCTTCAACAAGTGCGCATGAGTGTGCACGCATGGTTCAAATCAATAGAAATTACTTAGAAGAGAACAGGGGAAGAATTGATATGCACTGGAGCTCACCCGCTCCCGGCCAGATGCAGGCACAGCTCATCCTGCACGACTTCCTTGGCGTCTCCCTCGTCGCCGGCATCCCCAGCGCGACCGCACGCTCGAGGATCCCTAGCGCATCCACAGCGCGGCCGACATCCTTGGCCTTGTTGCGCGCCGCATGGACCGCACGCACGCCCGCGTCATCGGGCGGGAGCGGCGGGTAAGGAGAAAGAGGGCCGCGGCACTGTGGCTCGCCGGCGGGGTAGAGGACGCACGGGGTGGCGCCGGAGTTGGGCAGCTCGGGGCCTCTCCCGATCCAGACGGGATCGAGGCAGGAGGGAGGAGGGTCTGATTGCTTTTTCTTTTTACAATTCAGGGGTGTGTCTGTCAAAACTTTGCCAAGTCAGCTCCTTAAAATCTAGTCCCACTTGTCAGAAAGTGCTCAAACGAGCCAAATCACCTGATCAGTGCTATTTTGCAAAATGTTTACCGAATCCGCGGTGATTTTTGTAAAAGATTAGTGACATGGTGCTTTTTCGCAAACGATGCCCCAAATGTGATGGTTTTTTGCAATTCACTCCTCAACTCACATGTACACTAGTCACGTCCCCCCTACTAGAGAGGAAACGAACATGTGACATCAAACCCACCGTAATTAGCTTCAGGTTACCTGCGTCGACGCCGTCGCCTTCTTTTGATATACCTACGCTCCGCACTGCACCTAGTGATGCAAGTGGACAGCGTCCGCGACTGTCAGCGAAGCGAAATTTGCACTAATCTTCATTGCATTAATAACTGTGTTAGTTATCTTTATTTCGTTTGCGGAGATATACAGGTATGCGTGTGCTTCCGCGTTGATTCATGTGGCAGCGGGTTCAAGTATCATCCACCTTGTTATATATCGGCTTGCTGGGCACCCCATTCAGGATTATTCTCATGGGGGGCCCGCTTGCTCCTCTGGCGACCGCGCTCCCACGGGCGGCAGGGGAGGAAACCCTAGCCGCCGCCGAACCGTGACCTTATCCCCATCCCTCCCCTCGCCGCCGCCAGGGCGTGCCGGCGGGTGAAGCCCGCCTGGCATGGGCGGCGACGGGGCGCTTTCTCCTTCTCGCGAGGCGGGATCGCCGTGGGGCGATCTACCCTGGCGGGAACGCGGCGTTGTGCGGGGTGCGGCGACGCTGGGCTGCCATGGTGGCGGGCGTGGAGGGCTGCACGAGGCGGGCTGCGTGCTGTTGATGGTTACGGCGGCCGGTGGTCGATCTACCGGATCTGGACGACGCGGGGGCGGTGGCACCTGTGCTAGGCAGAGTCGGGCGAGATCCCCTTCGGGCTGGCATCCGTGGTGCATGCGGTTTTGCTGGTTGCTCGCCGGATTCGTCTTGCTGCTTGCGCTCGGCCTTGGATCGGCGCCGAGGCAGGTCGGGGAGGCATCCCCAGGGTGCTCGAGATGTGCTATTGGTGGTTGTGCTAGATGTGCAGCTACTGACGGCAGTGGAGTCCGACAGCCCTTCTCCATGGAGGCGGTACATGGCGGTGGTGGTCATCTCCTCCGTCGGAGGTGGTCGGCCTGAGGCTGGGTGGTCGGATCTCCAGATCCGTCATCTAGTCCCGGCTACGACTCGGGGAAACATGGTTGCCGGTGAAAACCGAGCCGATGGCAGGCGATGGCGGCATCCTCGCCGTTACCTTGATGGAGGCATCGTCGTGTAACTATTGTCGACCCACTCGTGCTGCTCCGGGGGAAACCCTAGGATCTGGTGTTCCAGATCGGGCGATGGCGGCACTGTGGGGTCGTTTCTCTCTTGGGAGCATCGTTTGTGGAGCAGCGCTGGTAGTCAGAGGCAGGAGGTGGAGCGGCTTCGTCTTGCACGGAGCTTCGGTGGAGATGTCAAGTCATGCCTGACCGACAGGTGCTACACTTTGTCATGCCTGGGCGGCAGGTGCTACGCACACAAATCTTCCAAGGACTTCAAGCTGTGTCGGCTGCTGGTACCTGGCAGCATGGCGCTGAGGTGTATCAGTGGTGACCGCGACGTGCTCAGTTGTTTGAGTGCAGGGAGGAGGTGCCATTGGGCACCGTTGTGGCGTCGACGATAGCTTGACCGAGCAAGGTTGATGCATCAGTACAGTTCTGAATATGGAGCGGTGGCAGTTGGCGGCGGCGGCCTCTGAGAGCATGCCGGACCAGTGTGTGCCCCAGACCCGGCAAGTGGCTAGGTTGGGGTCTCAGGTCTTAGATGTTAGGCTTGGCTGCGATGTCTATTTGGTATTAGGCCCAGGCTATCTGCGCCCCTTCATCAACTGGATAGGTGTAGCGACAGTTTGTTGCTTAGACGGCGGCTTTAGTCTTACTGTTGTATGACTTTGTAAGGTCTTGTGAGAATAATTAATAAAATGGCCGTATGCATCGCCCAGATGCAAAGGCCGGGGGTCATCATCCTTTTCTAAAAAAAAAGATTATTCTCATGGAAGATGTTGCAAGCAAGCCGCAGATCCATCCTATCCACCGTCGGCCAAATCACATGATATGCATTACCTCCAACAGGAATGGCCATTGGAGGGAGTCAAAAGCTTTCGATATGTCCAACTTCAAGAGAACCGTAGGATCCTTCAAAGCATGTAACCGTCAAGCCATGCCTTGTACAAGCACGAATTTTTCATGCAAGTATCTACCCTTCACAAAGGCACTGATGTTTGACCGCCAAGTGTGGCAGGTCCTCCACAAGTCTTGTGGCGAGCACCTAATCAAAGATCGCCCATCGATCTACCTTTGGTAGCGATGACACCAGTGCTTTATTGATGGCTGGCAATGGCGGAGCTTAGTGTGGTGTTGGTGTGGGGAGGGGGGGGGGGGCATGCCCCCCAACCTTGCACAATTCTCTGAAAAAAGGGCTTAGCTGGAAAAAAAAACAAGGCAGTCGATTGTGAATCCACCATGAGCAGGTTCAATTCCCGTCGTTCGCATTAGTATTTTGCCCCCTCAAATGTTTACGTTTTCTGTTTTGCCCCCTCAGGATTTTCCGTGTAGCTCCGCTACTGACGGCTGGCATGCCACGCACACCCCCACGGTAAAAAGCATCCAAAGCCCTTAACAGATCAAGCTTGATTATGTTCCAACAGGCGTAGAATCTATTCGTGAACCTGTCCGGTCCCGGTGCTTTGGTCGCAGTCTCGGGGCTGGTTTTATGTCTGGTGATGTATCAGTCACTTTTTTTATTAGCCTGTTGTCAAAAAATAAAAATCATCTCACTTTTTTTTAACATGTTGATGGATACTTGCTGTTGGGCCGTCGAGTACTCCGTCATACTTGCTGTTGGTCCTTGACTAGTCGTCTCCCGTTTCTCAAAAAAAAAAAAAGTCGCCTCCCTCATAAAAAAACAAAAACTTGACTTTGGTTCTGCCTCCGCTGCAGAGGTGACAGATCTCCGTCCACGCTGCAGCACATCGGCCAGCGGCCCTCCTCCCGGCGAGGATGCTTCCTCCATCTCCATCTCCAAAGCTATGTCCGCGTTCACGCGGGGAAGATCCCCAACCCGGCGGCAGATCCGCGTTCACGCGGGGAAGAGAGTCACTTGGCTGCTCCCCGTCCCCGGTCAAAGAAAGAGACAACTCCGGCGAATCTTTCTTCCCCTCTGGCGCTCACACTCGACCACATCCAGTCCACACCTCGTCGCCGTCGCCGTCGGCACTTATTAGGCCGCGAGTCTGCTACCACTCGATTCAGAGAACAAAAAGAAGAATCTGCTCCCCTTCTTCATTGTGCCTATCTCTTCTTCCTGGCAAGCGTCTTCCTCCTTGCTTCCCGGTCACCGGCGGCAACGGCGTCCCTTACAGACGGCGTTGATACAGGTCTGTTTCGTTATCCCCCTCCCCGTTTCTCTCCGGCGGCCTCTGCCTCACTGACTTCTTCCTCTGCAATAGGCTCTGAGAACCGCGCGTAAGTGTTATCGGTGTCCCCGTGAGATCCGCCTGGGCCAGCGATGGCGGCAGCGGCAGCCGTCGTCGGGGGCATGGTCGCCTCGGGCGTCATCAAGGTGGTGATCAAGCAGATCGGATCCGCCATCGGCGGCAAGATCAAGCTGCACAAGAACCTGACAAGGGACCTGGAGAAGATGAAGATGACGCTAGAGTCGGTCGAGGCCGCGCTCAGCGACGCCGAGAGGCGCTCCATCACCGACAGCTCGGCGCTCCTGTGGGTGAACCGGCTCAAGGCCGCCATGTATGACATCTCCGACATGCTCGACGACTTCGAATCTGACACCCAGTCCCTGGTATGTTCATTTGGTTGCCATCAATCTGGATCTGACTGATGGATCCGGATTTCTATTTGGCTCAAGAACGTTCTTGCTTTTTTCTTCCCTAGGATATGACTGATGGATCTGAACATATCTAGATGATGAACTAGATGTTGATTTCTATTTGTAGTCAAGTAAATTATGTAAATAAATTCATCATCCTAAAAATCTGAATTTGTATATAGTGAAGTAAATTATCTAAATGTGATTCTGAATTTATTTAGATACCCTGTCCTCCTATACGTATAGGACCATACTTGTTAGTAGTATGTGATGGAAGTCCAGACCAGTGCCATGTGCCCTTTTCTTGATTTAAAGTGCAACAGCATCTCATAAGATTGCCACTGCCTGTATGTCCTTTTCATGTCTACAGTGTTACTGACGGATCAAGTCATTCCTCTTGCAGGTCGGATCTATGAGGAAGAAGATCAGTATGCCAGACAAGATGAAGAAAATGCAGAAGCGTCTACAGAAGATAACAGAGGACCATCAGAACTATCATCTTCCGCCGGAAACTCGCACCAATGAGCCGCAACTTCCTGATATCCGGGAAAATGCAGGGACTATGGTGGAAGCAGAAATCATCGGGAGGGCCGAGGAAAAACTGGAAATCTTGGCTCGATTATCTGGGAGCACCACTGAACATACCACCTTTGTTCCCATATGGGGCTTGGGAGGAATTGGAAAGTCCACCTTGGCAAGATTGGTTTACAATCATCCTGAGTTTGAAAAACACTCTCGGTTATGGGTCTATGTTTCCCAGACATTTGACTTGAAAATAATTGGCAACACTATAATATCACAACTATCAAGACAACAGAGCCAACAGATACTTGATCTGCACAGTATTAACATTCGCCTTCAAGAGCTACTTGCTGAGAAGAAGAATGCTCTGATCATTTTGGATGACCTGTGGGAGAAGCGTCCTTCTCAACTAGAAGAATTAAAGTCTATGCTGAAGCAGGGTAAGGGGTGCAAGGTGATGGTTGTAGTTACCACACGTGATGAAGGGATTGCAAATGCAATCTCCACTGTGCGGCCTTACAACTTACCTCAACTGTCAGATGAGATGTGCTGGGAAATAATGAGCCAAAAAAGTAAATTTGAAACAAGGGACGACAAAGAATGGTTGGAGCCGATTGGAAGAGATATTGCAAAAAAGTGCAAAGGCGTAGCTTTAGCTGCTCAATCACTTGGACACATTTTGAGGTCCAAGTCGTATGGAGAATGGAATTCGGTCAGAACCAATCATATCTGGAATCTATCTACTTCTACAGATGCATCATCTAGTCATGAAGTGCTTGGATCCTTGTTGTTAAGCTACAACTTGATGCCTCCATACTTAAAGTTATGCTTTGCTTATTGTGCAATCTTTCCAAAGGGCCACACAATGATTAAAGATGAGCTAATTCATCAATGGATTGCTCTTGGATTCATGGAGCCATCTAGTATATTCTCTTATTGGCAACTCGGTGAGAGTTACATTATGCAGCTTCTGGAGATGTCATTTCTTCAACATTCAAAGGTGAGCAGATTAATCCATACCTTCACATTTAATTGTGATATTATTTTATTTTATTAATGTATTGCACGATTCGGATATGATGTGGATTTCTTCTTTGGGAAATAAGTTAGCACACAGATGTTGAGTCAAAAGATGGAAGTTAGATGTTCATGTGCACTAACTGTGGAATAAGCAGTGGTAATGATGGGGAATGGGCACGGAATTCACGACCGTCCGTCACCTTCGTGTGACGCGGTGTGAGCAGAGTCAAGGAAGACAAGACTCAGACTGCCACCATGTGGATGGTCCCTGTTGGGGATGTTTCCCACGGATGAGACCCGGCGTCGTGAGACCCAGCCCCGAGCTTGGTAGTACTGAAACGTGCTCTATGGGTCACACTACTTCCGAGCCTCAGAGATGAATCGAAGCAAGACCAAGGACTCAAACAAGACCCGCCCCACGGCTGCCGGCTCATGTATGAGTACTATGGGCCGACTCATAGGGAGGCCCAAGATGTTTTCCTAACTTGGATGTCGTGGTATTCTCACGGCAGATGCCATGGGATGGCTAATCGAGAGTGGCTGGGGCCAGAGGACGTCGGTGGGTTCCGGAAGCGAGGTTGGGGACAAGCGGTGTGAGACACACGATGTACCCAGGTTCGGGACCCTCTGAGGGAGGTAACACCCCTAGTCCTACCGGGTCGACTATGAAGGATCACGAGGGCTACAATGGTGCTCGTGGAATTATTCTTGGTGGAGGAGGAACAAGCTACCTATCTTCCTTGCCTCGGGCGAGTGTGTGTGTGTGAGTGTGTAGAATGAGCCGACCCCTGCTCTGGGCGGTTCCTGGAAGGTCTTATAGCATGGCCTCCTAGGTTACAAGCAATAAACTAAAGGGGGGCGGGGCCCCATTGTCATTGTCTCCGGCCGGTAATGGAGCCCGCTGGCTGCTCGGCACTATGGCACTTCGTCCGCCGTGTCATGGAGTGGTTGGTACTGTGTAGCTACGGTGCCGGGCCACGCTGACGTTGGTCCCCCCAGTAGCGGTCCTACGCACACTGTAGCCACGCCCTCTCCGGTCAGTGGCACTGTAGCCACGCTCTCCCCTGCATGGGAGAGGTCATGTCGGACGGTTCAACAGGACGGGCGTTGACTCCGCCGGCCCGCGGCCAGCCGGCCCAATCGCGGCGTCGTGGCCAGCCGGCCTGCGATGGGGAAGCCGGCTGGAGGGCCAGGCGGACGAAGGGGCGTTGGGCGCCCCGATGTTTTGAAAAGTGGACTTGTGCGTTTGAGCCTACCTGGGGTCATCCCTCCAACAGTAGTTCCGGAAGCTGTTGACGCCCGGCGGCTCGAAACGGCGGGCCTCGACAGCTTATTCCCCCTGGAGATGGTGGATTCAGTCGAGCGCGGAAGCGGCCAGCTCTGCATCCCCAGCAGGAGACCAGCCCGGCGCCGCGCGGGCGACCAGGCTGCCTCGGCGTCTGACCGGAGGGGAAAACGAACGGTCCGGCCGGCTCGTGCCCGCCGACACAAAAAGGTGCGCCCGCCGCAGGCCGAGGGCACGCCGCGTGTTGCCCTGCGGCAGGCAGAGCCCGCCAGGCCACGCGCGCAACGGGACGTCGCCTTGAACCGGGCCTTCCAAGCCGCAGCCTCGGCCCACGAGCAGGATCTGTTGTGGCCGCGCCCGACGATTGGGCTCCCCGAGGCTTTTAAAGCACCCGCGTAAGTTGGGTCGTGGGCACAAACAATCCCACTCCCCTACGATCCCCTCAGGTGGTTTAAATGGAGGGGAGGGGGAGCAGCCGAGGTTTGTGTTAGAATGCTCTCTACGATCGAGTACTACATGTAACAATTTGGAGTTCAAGTTCTTATTTTACTTCTCACTCGCGTGTAGTTTTATAATATGAACGACATTAGATGATAATTGCATTAGATTAGACTAAAATTTTGTTGATGACTCAGTCATTACGAAGTAAGCAATAGGTTAGATGGAAAAAGCAGTAGACTGAACTCTGAATTGCAAACCCAGATTAACATCCTGTTAGTTATCCTCTAATTATTCGTTCCAACAGCCAATTGTGCATAACCTATCCTTGCATCAGTAGTAAAATTTTAAGTGCAAGTCTTACACCCTTGTATATTATCGTGCAGGCTATCGTTGAATGGTACGACGTAGACAATATTGTCACACTGTTCACAATGCATGACCTCGTGTATGACCTCGCAAGGTCAGTCATGGCTGACGAATTTAACTTGGCGGGCTCCAACTGTCGCTATGCGTGGAACATAGATTCCGCGATGCCACTAAAGTCATCGACGACTTCACCTGAAAAGTTAAGGGCGCTAAATATTGTGGGCGATGAAACCTCATGGCCGTCATGGTATAAGTTCCATCGTGATGCGATTGCACCAGCAAAGTACGTTCGCGTCTTGCATTCATCAGTCAGTTCAAATAGATTGGTTGCTTCTATTGGTCAATTGAAGCAGTTGAGGTATCTTAGTGCTCCAAATATTCGTGGTCGAGTGGATTTCGGGTGTATCGGTATGCTTCAAAAATTGAATTATCTCAACCTTCATAATTGTCAGGAATTGTCAGCATTGCCAGAGACAATTGGTGAAATGGAAGGTCTGATGTATCTTAACTTATCAGATTGTCAAAATCTGAAAGAACTCCCAAATTCGTTTGCGAATCTCAAAGAGTTGGTATATCTGAACTTAGCAAACAGTGATATTGTTATAGGATTACCCGAAGCTTTGGCTAACCTTACCAAACTCCAACAATTAGAATTAACAGCATGTGAAAATCTCAGAGGGCGTCCAGAAGTCATCACCAATCTCACCGAACTCCGCAATCTGAGGCTATCAAGGTGCATGCATCATATATTTGACAACTCACCAACAGATCAAACCGAGAGTTTCATTGACAGTATCTGTAGGCTTCCCAATATGGAGCACCTGGACCTGTCTTTTAATGGCCATCCTCTTATTAGTATACCAGAAAGTGCTAGCTGCCTCCGGAAGCTGGTACTTCACGGGTGCCGCCAAGTTGCCAGGCTTCCAGAATGTGTGGCTAAAATGGATTGTCAAAGCCTTTTTGGCTTGTTGCCAACATTTTCTGTAACTGCTGTTGATAGTAAATGTTACACCAACCTTGGCTTGCTTGAGCATGTAAATCCTGACAAGCTGAACATCGAGAAACTTGAAAATGTGAAGTCCCGAGAAGAGGTACGGAGTGTAAAACTGATGGAAAAACAGAGGATTGAAGAATTTTCTTTAATGTGGAACCCAGAAGCTAAGAGATATGTGGATGACATGGAGTTGCTGATGGAGCTAATGCCACCAACCACTTTGCAGAAGTTTCGGATATCTGGTTATATTAGAGCCAGCTTTCCAGACTGGGTAATGAGTATTGGCAATTATCTCCCTAATATTGTCCAGATGAGCATGTTTAATTTGCCCAACTGTAACTGTCTTCCACCCCTCTCCCAACTACCAAACCTCCGAGTGCTTATTCTGGGAGACATGGAAATCCTGGAAGAATGGAACATAGCACTCATGTTCCGTAAGCTTGAGAACGTGACTATACATGATTGCCCTAAGTTGAGGATAAAACCACACCTTCCTAGAGCTGCATCTTGGAGTATAAAGGGAAGTGATAATGTTCTCATATCATGGGCAAAGAGCTTGTCACACAATGGTGCTTCCTCATCTTCTTCTCAAGTAAGAGTATCGACTAATCTGACAGTTGGAAACACGGAGGAGCCTCTGCATCGGTGGAGATTGCTTCACCATCTACCGGCCATCAGTGATTTGTGCATCCATAGTTGCGATGATTTGAGAAGCTCACCAGAGATCAGTTGGGCCTTCCGGTCTCTCAAATCACTGAGATTGGAGTTCTTGGCCCAATCAGAACTGTCCGGATGGGTAGGTGAGTTGTCATCTCTTCAGCTACTGGAGATAACGCGATGTGATAAGCTAGAGGAATTGCCCGATAGCATGAGGCAACTCAAACAGCTGCAAACATTAGCAGTGTTTGCGTGTGATAGCTTTAGACAACTGCCGCTGTGGTTAGGAGAACTTACCTCTCTCAAGAAGCTTCTACTTTTGCGCTGTCCTGCTATCACGACTTTGCCAGACAGCATAGAACAGCTCACAAATCTCCAAGAATTAGCAATTGACCTCTGCCCTAACTTAGAGCAGTGGTGTGAAGCAGAGGAGAACAAGCCGAAGCTTGCTCACATAGAACAAAAGGTATGTGCCCTGCCATATACTGTATATTTGTTATGTATGTTAACTTTGCACTTAGAAAGAATGTATTCCATCATCGGCAGTACCACTTCTTTTTTTCTGCTCTTCACTTTATTGATGATATATTTCTAAGAAACGTCTGGGTATTCCATGCCCTTTGCCTCACGATTCTTCCTTTTTGCCCAAATGATAATATTGACTCCATTTTATATTTGGCAGTGGATCGATTTGCCCCCGAAGAGGGCTGCCAGCCGCCGATGTCCCCCACTACGGTGGCCCTTGCTGCGAACGAAAATAAGAAAGGGATGCTGAAGGAAAGAAAGCGGGGGCGCGAATCAGGATTTAGGCTGCTCGATCGAGTTCTGATTCAAAACTCTGTAGTAATTACTAACACGCGGTTCTAACCTACTCCTGGTATGTAAATCTACATGCCCTGAATTAAAAAAAAAATCTCTAGCATATTCCAGGCAGACATATAAGAAATCAAATGTGGGGATAATTGCATGTTACCTTCGTCAGTAGATATTGTGCTACTTTGTTATCTGCTCCGTTGACAAAGAAAATATGTTTCAAATCTCTCGGGAAGAGCGCTTCTTGCTTGGTTATTAGTTCTGTAGTCAGAGATCTATAGCTGTTTGGCTTCCTTGTTTGAACCTTAATTACACTGACGATTCCATATTCAGAGTAATGTATTCTTTCTTGTTTTATTGGATATATATACGAGAAATTACAATATCTTGTGAAGCCAACATGGCATGACAGGATTTTAAGCATAGGTATATAAAGCAGGGCTGAAACAGGGGAGGTCCTCAGATTAGTGTCTGCAGATACTCTGCTTTCAGTCCGCATAACCCTGGGTCGTTATCCTCGCCCACGTTACCGCAACCAAATCAGCCTGAGGTTCAGTGTAACGTCTAAACGTCGCACTATACCTCGCGGAAGCACTCCATCAGGATCGGGTGGACTGAGAACGGCGCATCTTATTCGGTTGCATATATTTGGGTAGATTGATAAGAAGGATGTTTTTTTTACTCTGCTCTGCTGCTCTTGGAGTGTTATTTGGACTTTACAGAACCATCTTTGCTTTCAGGAGCGTTCGTCTCCTAGGTGAAATCTGAAGTGCGTCTTGGGGAGGATGAGCCTGTACCTTACCTGCATCAAAGGAGGATCTTCATGCGCGAGCACTCTCGGTCTGTGCTGTTGCTGTTGATGAGATGCCTGAGGATCACCGGGGTTTTGTTCAACCGGTGGGTGGATGCGTCGGACGAGCAACGGCAGCAGTAACTGGTTCCTTTCGCGCAAAAAATGCAAAAAAAACACTGACTAGTTCCTGCGCCAAGACGGATTCATCATTATATAATTGCGCTAATGATGTGTGTGTTCTTCTTTGATGTTTGCTCCCTTTGTCGTATCATGGCATCGGCATGTCTCCTGTAATAAAGTGTAATAAGGTGCCATCAACTGGTCAGCTATGCTCCCTCTAGCCTCTTGGTCGGCGGTCGTCTGTTTTTTTTTCAGAGGTAAAAGGGAGTTTTATTCCATATTGATAGGGTTACAATTTAGAGGTAGTAATTGCTCTATACAATGGTCGTCTCCTGGTTGATCTGTCCCGCCGAGCCGACGTCGTGGACGGAGTGGCGAGCTTGGTGCAGGCGATGCCTTGTCAGCCGGACTCAGTCTGGAGGGAGCTGGGCGGGCAGGTGCAGGATTCTTTTAAGAAAAAGGTTTTCCCCCGCTTTATAGATTATAAAGCACCATCCGGGCCGCAGCACAAACAAGCCCAAAAGAAAAAGAAAAGAGAAAGAAAAAGAAATAAATGCCAACGACGGCAGTTCGACAAAACAAAGATGGCTGGCAACCGTTGCACCCTCCGGAGAAGTACCACCGCGCTCCTAGCACTCCGAGGCATTGTGTACCGGGCAGCACCTTCAAGAAGAATGCGATGATGACGTCACTGCTACCCGGACAAGTCCAAGGGTTTTCTCCGGTACGCAGAGGGTAGTGGGAAAGGGGTATATCCAACGCCCTTCAGGAAGGTATGGTGGCGCCCGCAGGCGTCACCACGTCGATGACGGACAAGCCACCAGGGATTTCTCCCACCCAAACGACCACCACCACCCCGGACGATCTGAAGTGCACCACCAGAACTGCCGCCACCAACATGTGCCATCACGGTCACCGAACCATCATCGCCATCTCTCTGAGCCACCGACACGAGACCTAGGGGAGGGACGAAGGGCCAACGGGCTCAGGGGCATCCGCCACTTAGCCGACGGGTGGGGACTACCACCACCGCTGCCGCGGAGCCGACCGGACGGGACGACAGGAGCTTACCGGGCCCGTACAGGCCCGACCGGACCTCGAAGGATCCTGACAACCCCTGCCGCCACGCTGCAGCAGATCGGCTGACGAGGCCGCCACCGCATGCAACCCCCGACGCCGTGCCATCTCCACCAGGGAGCCGCACCGCCGCGCGCCAGAGCACCGGCCCGCCCAACCCAGATGAGGCCCAAAGGGGCCCAGATCTGGGCGGAGCAGAAGCCGGCGGCCAGCCGCACCACCACGCGCCCCACGACCAACGGCCGCGCCGCCGCATCAGGAACGCCCGCGACCCGCGGGAACGCCACCAAGTCGCACCATCGAAAGCCGAGGAGCACCGCCGCCGGCAACCGACACCCGAGCAGGGATAGCCGCACGCGGAGACAGGCAGACTCGTCGTCGGTGGCACCATGCGGGCAAGGCCCGGCGGCGCGCGCTGGCGGCGGCGGGAGGAGGGAGGAGCGGCGAGGGAGCGCTGGGAGGAGCTGGGAAGGGGGGCCCGGTCGCCTCGCTCGAGGAGGCGACGCGGGGGTACGGGGGGAGGGGGAGGGGGAGGGCCTGGGGGCGAGAGGGAGGGCTAGCGGCGGCGGCTACCACCGGCGGGGTAGCCGGCGGCGGCGTGGGCGGAACCCTAGGGAGGGGTAGCGCTCGGGGGGCTCGGGTCCCTAGCCTCGCAGGTGCAGGATTCAGGCCGGCCAAGCAGGAGAAGAAGGTGACGGTGAGCGATGTTCAGCCGGAGGGTGCGCGATACAAAGCACAAATTACGTTGAACATAACTTCAGTTTGCTGAGCAGGGTATCGTTCTGCTAAACTAGTCTGTCCGTCTCAACTCACACCTACAGTAGTCACGATCGCTCATTTGGTCATTTCCCCACACCCTAGGGAGACAACGAACATGTGGCTCCTTGTCGTTGCCTTCCAAATACAGTGGGAAGTCTCCGGCCAGGATTCATTGCTTTGCATCCGCTCCATCTCGACGCTCATTCGACGCTTTTTCTCTCTTTCTCACATCAAACCCGCCGTAAACCACTACCGGATCCACGGCGGCCGTCGGCATAGGCTCCTTCCCGTCGGTGTAGATCTAAGCCGACGGCTGCCGTCGGCATAGGCCCGTCGGTGTAGAATACGTCAGCGTACTTTTGTCAGACCGTCGGCATAGGGTCCTAGGCCGACGGCGTTCGTACGACCGCCGGCGTAGAATCACCGTCGGCGTAGTTTTGCACGGGACGGCTAGGCCGTCGGCATAGTCCTAGGCCGTCGGCTTGTCACGTGTCGGCTGCTGGTTTTGCCTGGGCATAGCTATGCCGACGGCTTCTGTTTTTTTTCTTTCCTATTTTCTCTTTTTCATTCAATTTGACAGCATTCAAAGATGAAAAATATGAGATTATGCATATATACACAGAAATATGACAGATCATCATCTAAAGATCATCATCGTTGAAACTTCAAGAACATAAGTATTGCAAGACATGGAACATCATCATTGTCATCTAAAGAAACTAAAAAGTAGGAACGTGATAAGTATGGCAAGACGGCGACAGGCACGGGTATCATCTTCGACCTCAGGCAAGACCACCACCGCCAAAACCAAGACCGCCACCGCCAAGACCACCACCGCCAAAACCACCACCGCCAAGACCGCCACCGCCAAGACCAGCACCACTTTGCCAGATCGGAGTGACTGGGGTCGACGAAGCAGAAGTCGAGCCACCGGTCCCCTACATGTTTGAGAAGAGATTCTAAGGGTAAATATGATATGATAGTGTTGAATGCATGAGAACTAGTTTGTCAGTAGTTAGGCAAATGTACTAACCAGAGTGTCGCTGCCTAGTGCCACCCATTCATCGAACGTGGGGCAGGGGGAGGCCCAAGGGGGGCGCACCAGCCCACCAGGGGCTGGTTCCCTTCCAGCTTCAGCCCATGGGGCCCTCTGGGATAGGTGGCCCCACCCGGTGGACCCCCGGGACCCTTCCGGTGGTCCCGGTACAATACCGGTGACCCCCGAAACTTTCCCGGTGGCCGAAACTAGACTTCCTATATACAAATCTTTACCTCCAGACCATTCCGGAACTCCTCGTGACGTCCGAGATCTCATCCGAGACTCTGAACAACTTTCGGGTTACCGCATACTAATATCTCTACAACCCTAGCATCATCGAACCTTAAGTGTGTAGACCCTACGGGTCGGGAATCATGCAGACATGACCGAGACAGCTCTCCGGCCAATAACCAACAGTGGGATCTGGATACCCATGTTGGCTCCCACATGTTCCACGATGATCTCATCGAATGAACCATGATGTCGAGGATTCAAGTAATCCCGTATACAATTCCCTTCGTCAATCGGTATGTTACTTGCCCGAGATTCGATCGTCGGTATCCCAATACCTCGTTCAATCTCGTTACCGGCAAGTCACTTTACTCGTACCGTAATGCATGATCCCGTGACAAACCACTTGGTCACATTGAGCTCATTATGATGATGCATTACCGAGTGGGCCCAGAGATACCTCTCGGTCATACAGAGTGACAAATCCCAGTCTCGATCCATGTCAACCCAACAGACACTTTCGGGGATACCTGTAGTATACCTTTATAGTCACCCAGTTACGTTGTGACGTTTGGTACACCCAAAGCACTCCTACGGTATCCGGGAGTTACACGATCTCATGGTCTAAGGAAATGATACTTGACATTGGAAAAGCTCTAGCAAACGAACTACACGATCTTGTGCTATGCTTAGGATTGGGTCTTGTCCATCACATCATTCTCCTAATGATGTGATCCCGTTATCAATGACATCCAATGTCCATAGTCAGGAAACCATGACTATCTGTTGATCAACGAGCTAGTTAACTAGAGGTTCACTAGGGACATGTTGTGGTCTATGTATTCACACATGTATTACGATTTCCGGATAACACAATTATAGCATGAATAATAGAAAATTATCATGAACAAGGAAATATAATAATAATCATTTTATTATTGCCTCTAAGGCATATTTCTAATAGTCTCCCACTTGCACTAGAGTTAATAATCTAGTTACATTGTGATGAATCGAACACCCATAGAGTTCTGGTGTTGATCATGTTTTGCTCGCGGAAGAGGTTTAGTCAACGTATCTGCGACATTCAGATCCGTATGCACTTTGTAAATATCTATGTCTCCATCTTGAACATTTTCACGAATGGTGTTGAAGTGACGCTTGATGTGCCTGGTCTTCTTGTGAAACCTGGGCTCCTTGGCAAGGGCAATAGCTCCAGCGTTGTCACAGAAGAGAGTGATCGGCCCCGACGCATTGGGTATGACTCCTAGGTCGGTGATGAACTCCTTCATCCAGATTGCTTCGTGCGCTGCCTCCGAGGCTGCCATGTACTCCGCTTCACATGTAGATCCCGCCACGACGCTTTGCTTGCAACTGCACCAGCTTACTACCCCACCATTCAAAATACACACGTATCCGGTTTGTGACTTAGAGTCATCCAGATCTGTGTCGAAGCTAGCGTCGACGTAACCCTTTACGACGAGCTCTTCGTCACCTCCATAAATGAGAAACATATCCTTAGTCCTTTTCAGATACTTCAGGATATTCTTGACCGCTGTCCAGTGTTCCATGCCGGCATTACTTTGGTACCTTCCTACAAACTTACGGCAAGGTTTACATCAAGTCTGGTACACAACATGGCATACATAATAGACCCTATAGCCGAGGCATAGAGGATGACATTCATCTTTTCTCTATCTTCTGCCGTGGTCGGGCATTGAGCCGAGCTCAATTTCACACCTTGCAACACAGGCAAGAACCCCTTCTTGGACTGATCCATATTGAACTTCTTCAATATCTTATCAAGGTATGTGCTTTGTGAAAGACCTATGAGGCGTCTCGATCTATCTCTATAGATCTTGATGCCTAATATGTAAGCAGCTTCTCCAAGGTCCTTCATTGAAAAACACTTATTCAAGTAGGCCTTAATGCTGTACAAAAGTTCTATATCATTTCCCATCAAAAGTATGTCATCTACATATAATATGAGAAATGCTACAGAGCTCCCACTCACTTTCTTGTAAACGCAAGCTTCTCCATAAGTCTGCATAAACCCAAATGCTTTGATCATTTCATCAAAGCGAATGTTCCAACTCCGAGATGCTTGCACCAACCCATAGATGGAGCGTTGGAGCTTGCATACCTTGTTAGCATTCTTAGGATCGACAAAACCTTCCGGCTGCATCATATACAATTCTTTCTTAAGATAGCCGTTAAGGAATGCCGTTTTGATGTCCATTTGCCATATCTCATAATTATAGTATGCAGCAATTGCTAACATGATTCGGACGGACTTCAGCTTCGCTACGGGAGAGAAAGTCTCATCGTAGTCAACTCCTTGAACTTGTCGATAACCCTTAGCGACAAGTCGAGCTTTATAGATGGTAACATTGCCATCCGCGTCCGTCTTCTTCTTAAAGATCCATTTATTTTCTATCACTCGCCGATCATCGGACAAGTCTGTCAAAGTCCATACTTTGTTTTCATATATGGATCCTATCTCGGATTGCATGGCTTCAAGCCATTTGTTGGAATCTGGGCCCGCCATCGCTTCTTCATAGTTCGAAGGTTCACTGTTGTCTAACAACATGATTTCCAAGACAGGGTTGCCATGCCATTCTGGTGTGGAACGTGTCCTTGTGAACCTTCGAAGTTCAGTAGCAACTTGATCCGAAGTACCTTGATCATTGTAAGTGCATCTAGTGCCCCTTAGTGATTTTGGTGTATTGAAGACTTATAGGTTAAGGGACTAATGCGTTTGTGAGTATACACAGGTCTATAAGTCTATGAGGAGTTTGATATTTACAGAGAAAGTCGACCCCTAAAAATGAAGTTCTTCAACTGAAGACTTTGATATTCTGAAGACTTTCTGAAGACTTTTTGAAGACTTTGAAAGTGAAGAAATTGGTGTGACCTTGAAGACTTGGTATTCATTTGTGGAACATGAAGCGTGAAGACTTTTGTTTTCGCAGTTTCATTTTCTCTTTCTTGAGTCATAGGAAACATCGTACTGTTAAAGGGGGTCGAGAAAATACTAAGGAAAAATTTCCATGTGATGCTCAACTCAAAATCCTACACCTACCAATCCCTTCGAGTGAAGCCTTTGGAAATCTCATACAGTTCAGTCACTTTCTTCAGTGACAGAGACGAAGTTCTTCTGGTCGCTGATGAATTTGCTCTGACTGAGGAGTTAGGAATTCGCCAGTGTGGATTGCCTACACAGTGAGGAACATGATAGCCCTGAGGAATTTGAGAGTCAAATTTCCGACCGTTGCTGTGCTGCGCGCCAGCTGTCCCAAAATATCTTATCCACCTAACGGTCATATCATTGAGGGGCATTTATGTCTTATCATGTCGGGCTGCTCCCTAGGCTATAAGTAGCCGCCCCCTACAACCACTAGCTGGTTGGCTGCTCCGAGAGAACTTGACACTTGTCATTTGAGAGCAACCCATCCTCTAAGGACTTTGAGCGAAAATCATCGAGTGAGGAAAATCCCCAAAACCCAAACACCTACAAACCCAAAGTGATTGAGCATCACTGAAGAAATTGATCCTGCGTGGATCCGACGCTTGTTACCTTTAAAGACTGTGCTTCTTCCAGACGGTTAGGCGTCAAGGTCTAGAGCATCCAAGAGGAATTGTGGATTGCCGAGTGACCAAGTCTGTGAAGGTTTGGAAGTCGCCTGAAGACTTACCACGAGTGATTGGACGAGATCTACGTGATCTTAGTTCAAGGAGAATACGGTGAGGACTGGGTGTCCTGAGCTGCGTGCTCAGAGACTGGGTGTCCGGGATTGCGTGTCCTAGAGTTTAAATACTCATCCGCTCCAACCAGACGTACAACTGACGCAGCAGTTGGAACTGGTCTACCAAATCATTGTCTTCACCAACCTAACTGGTTCTATTTCCTCAACCCTTTCATTTCCTCATTACTGTGTTGAGTGTTTGTTCATATCTGTGTTTGAAGACTTTGACTGAAGACTTTCTCAATTTCCCCAGTTCAATTTCTTCAGTCTGTTTGTCTTCATCTTGTGTTATCCTGTGATTACGCTTTCTGTACTCTGTGCTAGTCTTCATTTCATCATGATGACCATGCTTGTATTCTGTTATGCTTACTTCTGAGTACTTATTCTGCTGCTAATAGTTCTTCGCTAAGGAATTTCCTCACCGGCAAATTCCTCAGTGAAAAATTCATAAAAATTGCCTATTCACCCCCCTCTAGTCGACATAACCCACTTTCAATCATCATCACTAACTTCCTCACTAGTCGGTGCAGGCACCACAGGAACATCTTCCTGAGCTGCGCTACTTTCCGGTTCAAGAGGCAGTACTTCATCGAGTTCTACTTTCCTCCCACTTATTTCTTTCGAGAGAAACTCTTTCTCCAGAAAGGACCTGTTCCTGGCAACAAAGATCTTGCCTTCGGATCTAAGGTAGAAGGTATACCCAATGGTTTCCTTAGGGTATCATATGAAGACGCATTTTTTCGACTTGGGTTTGAGCTTTTCAGGTTGAAGTTTCTTGACATAAGCATCGCATCCCCAAACTTTTAAAAACGACAGCTTAGGTTTCTTCCCAAACCATAATTCATACGGTGTCGTCTCAACGGATTTAGACGGTGCCCTATTTAAAGTGAATGTAGCTGTCTCTAGAGTGTATCCCCAAAATAATAGCGGTAATTGTTGAGTGACATCATAGATCGCACCATATCCAATAGAGTGCGATTACGACTTTCGGACACACCGTTACGCTGAGGTGTTCCAGGCGGCGTGAGTTGTGAAACGATTCCACATTTCCTTAAGTGCGTACCAAATTCGTGACTTAAATATTCTCCTCCACGATCTGATCGTAAGAACTTTATTTTTCGGTCACGTTGATTCTCTACCTCATTCTGAAATTCCTTGAACTTTTCAAAGGTCTCAGACTTGTGTTTCATCAAGTAGACATGCCCATATCTACTTAAGTCATCAGTGAGAGTGAGAATATAATGATAGCCTCCGCGAGCCTCAACGCTCATTGGACCGCACACATCAGTATGTATGATTTCCAATAAGTTGGTTGCTCGCTCCATTGTTCCGGAGAACGGAGTCTTGGTCATTTTGCCCATGAGGCATGGTTCGCATGTGTCAAATGATTTGTAATCTAAAGACTCCAAAAGTCCATCAGCATGGAGCTTCTTCATGCGTTTGACACCAATGTGACCAAGGTGGCAGTGCCACAAGTATGTGGGACTATCGTTATCAACCTTACATCTTTTGGTATTCACACTATGAATATGTGTAACATCACGTTCGAGATTCATTAAAAATAAACCATTGACCATCGGGGCATGACCATAAAATATATCTCTCATATAAATAGAACAACCATTATTCTCGGATTTAAATGAGTAGCCATCTCATATTAAACGAGATCCAGATACAATATTCATGCTCAAAGCTGGCACTAAATAATAATTATTGAGGTTTAAAACTAATCCCATAGGTAAATGTAGAGGTAGCGTGCCGACGGCGATCACATTGACCTTGGAACCATTCCCGACGCGCATCGTCACCTCGTCCTTCGCCAGTTTCCGTTTATTCTGCAGCTCCTGTTTTGAGTTACAAATATGAGCAACCGCATCGGTATCAAATACCCAGGAGCTACTACGAGTACTGGTAAGGTACACATCAATTACATGTATATCACATATACCTTTGGTGTTGCCGGCCTTCTTGTCCGCTAAGTACTTGGGGCAGTTCCGCTTCCAGTGTCCGTTTCCCTTACAATAAAAGCACTCAGTCTCAGGTTTGGGTCCATGCTTTGGCTTCTTCCCGGCAACTGGCTTACCGGGCGCGACAACTCCCTTGCCGTCCTTCTTAAAGTTCTTCTTACCCTTGTCTTTCTTGAAACTAGTGGTTTTATTGACCATCAACACTTGGTGTTCCTTTTTTATTTCTACCTCCGCTGATTTCAGCATTGAAAATACCTTAGGAATAGTTTTCACCATCCCCTGCATATTGTAGTTCATCACAAAGCTCTTGTAGCTAGGTGGGAGCAACTGAAGGATTCTGTCAATGACCGCCTCATCCGAGAGGTTAATGTCTAGCTGGGACAAGCGGTTGTGCAACCCAGACATTTTGAGTGTGTGCTCACTGACAAAACTATTTTCCTCCATCTTACAACTATAGAACTTGTCGGAGACTTCATATCTCTCGACCCGGGCATGAGCTTGGAAAACCATTTTCAGCTCTTCGAACATCTCATATGTTCCGTGTTGCTCAAAACGCTTTTAGAGCCCCGGTTCTAAGCTGTAAAGCATGCCGCACTGAACGAGGGAGTAGTCATCAACACGCGACTGTCAGGCGTTCATAACGTCTTGAGTTGCTGGGAAAACGGGTGCTTCACCTAGCGGTGCATCTAGGACATTTGCTCTTTTCGCAGCTTTGAGGATGATCCTCAAGTTCCGGACCCAGTCCGTATAGTTGCTGCCATCGTCTTTCAGCTTGGTTTTCTCTAGGAACGCGTTGAAGTTGAGGGCAACATTAGCGTATAGTCTTTGAAGGATTGAAATCCTTTAGAATTTTACCTACGTTTGTCCTTTGATTCGTAAAATAGAATCCCCATAGAAATTTTTCCTACGAAATCTTTTGTACTATATTTCATAGGAAATTTAACATCCACTCCAACCTTTTTTTTAATAATTTCTTTACTTTTTCCGTGACATCAAACACTCTATGCTAATCTTATAGGATTCAACTGGCATGCCACTCTAATTCTATACTTTTCCTATTCCTACATTTTCAAAATCCTGCGAATCAAAAAAGCCCTCAAGCAAAAAACACTTCATGTTGTTTTACGCACAATTGCCCTTTCGACCGGGAAGCTCTTTTCACACCAGTTTGTTTTTCCTTTGACCGGACCCAAGTTGTCTTTCATCCCCTCTTTACGCTCACCCTCCCACTTGACCACATCCAGTCCAGATCTCCTCGCCGTCGCCGCGTCCGCGTCCACGACGGCGTTGACGCAGGTCCACCTCTCTCCTCCACACACACACACACACACACACACACACAAACACACCCCAATTGTCTCACTCGCGGACTCCTCTGCAGCAGGCTCCGAGAACCACGCCAGCGTTGGTGTCCCCGCAAGATCCGCCCGACCCGGGCCAGCGATGGCGGCAGCCGTCGTCGGGGGCATGCATGGTCGCGGTCCTGTGGGTGAATCGGCTCAAGATCCCCTCCACTTGGTTGCCATCAATCTGGATCTGAGTGTCGTTGCTCTTTTCAAAGATATTTACTGATGGACATGAATTTCTTAAAGGTAGTGAAGTAATAGGTCTGAATTGCTTTAGATATTGAAGCAGATCTGAATTTTTTCGGGATAGAAACCTTGGTGCAGAGAGGATCAGTTGTCCTGCTATACGTGTATGACCATACGTGCATTAGCTTCCTACTAGTTAGTGTAGTACTCCCTCCGTCCTAAATTACTTGTCGAAGGAATTGATGTATCTAGACGTATTTTAATTCTAGATACATTCATTTTTATCTATTTCTGCGACAAGTAATTCCAGACGGAGGGAGTACTTGATAGAAGAAGTCAAAGCCAGTGCTACACACACTTTTACAGTCGATCGAGGAGAGCTAAAAAAACACACCTGTGCTTTGCTTGATTTAAATTACAACAGCACCTCATCAAATTGGCACAGCGTGCATGTCCTTTTAATATCTTTCATTGTACTCACAGATCAAGTCATACCGCTTGCAGCTCGGAGCATGAGGAAGAAGATCAATATGCCAGACAAGATGAAAAAGAGGCCAGAGCGTCGACAGAAGATAACACAAGACCATCAGAATTATAGTGTTCCGCCTGAAACTCGCACCAATGACGAACTAGTTCTTGATATCTGGGAAAATGCAGGGAATGTGGGGGAAGCAGAAATTATTGGGAGGACCGGCTTTAAACTGGAAATATTGGCTCGTTTATCTGGGAGCACCACTGAAAGGACCACCTGTGATCCTTTATGGTACGTGCTAGTAATTAATATGGAGTTTTGTCTAGACTTTTCATGTCCTTTGCCTTGTAATCCTTTATTTTATATTTTGGCAGCCCGTCTGTTGTTCTGCCTCGAGCAGGGCAGACATTCCCACTAGCCCACAAAGATAAACACTGATGCTGGTGTAAAGAAAGCGGAGGCGTCAATCTGAAGCCACGTAATGTATCTGAACCAAAACTCCATATTAATTACTAGCACACAGTTCCGGTATGCACCCGGAATTATAAAATATCGAGCCTATTTTCAAGCATACATTTAAGAGTTCAACATACTCCGGTATGTTTGATTCGGCAGTAGATATCGTGCTACTCTGTTATCTGCTTCCCTTGACAACGAAAATGTGATTCAATCTCTTATAAAGAGCACTTCTCCTTTGATTATTTGTTTTGGAGTCAGAGGGCTAGCAGTTTGGCCTCCTTGATTCGGCAAGTAGGTAATAGTCTGAACCTTACACTGACAATTCCATCTTCATTGTATTGTATCTTTCTTGTTTTATTGTTAGGAGCCATTACTAAACCTAGTTAAACCAACATGGCCTGATAGGGTTTTAAACATAGCAGAGCTGAAGCTGGTGCAAAATGAGAGTGGACAGGCACAATCTCTACTAGTTAAAAGAATGACAAATGAAGATCAGGTGAAGACGGGTGCATCAGTCAGGCATGATGGGAGTTAGGACTAGTTTACTTGCAGCCAAGCAAACATTTTATTATCTACGATGTCTCGATGCAGCCAAGCGGAAAGTGCAAAGATTCCTTTCGATATTTCAAAAAACAATAGCACCGTGTATCGGTCTTGCTGTAAAGCAAAGGTTCCTGGACATGGTGCGCTACTGCGCTGTAAAGCAAAGGGTAGCAATGGAAAGGGGCTAGTATAATGAAGGGTGGTGAGGTTGGTGACTAATATACTGCACATGTTCCTATCCATGAGCGGAGCACTATGTAGTAGTTGCGCAGACTTGGACTAGAGTACTACTAACTTTGAATTCCTCACACGCTTTCACTCATGATCTCAGCACACCCATATTTTTAACTAGAGGATGCGAATGACCTAACGGAAGTGGGTTTGCTAAAACGCAAATATACAAAAGCACCCTATGGTAAGATCCTTATAAAAGGTGCTGAACTTCTTTGGACCAAGGCTGCTAATCTGATGAGGATGTGTGGATATTGTCTTGCAACGCTGTTGCTTGCTGCTACTTGTGTTTGGCTGTTCTTGTACAGTTTAGGGTATCAGTTTCCGATCTCCGTGTTGTAATTCAGACTCAATATTTGCTTTATGCATGCGTAGTAGGTAATGGCCATGGGATAGCCTGATTAAAAGATGCATAGATCTGAGCATGCACATTATTTATACTACAAGTGGCACAGCTGTACAACACTGATGCATGGATTCCACAAAGCAAGAATAATACTAAACGCTTCACGCTGGCACGCGCAATTGCCAACTCCGATGTATTCCATGTTTCTTTTTGGTTGCAAACCTAACTCTTTCATCTACAGAGTCACGCTCACCCTCACACTTGACCGCATCCAGTCCAGAGCTCGTCGCCCTCTCCGCTTCCGCGTCTAGACAGCGTTGATACAGGTCAGTCTCATTCTCACCCTCTCTGTTTCTCTCCGACGACCGGTCTCCACTCATTGACTCCTCTCCAATAGGTTCTGAGGACGTCGAGATTGGTTGGATCCGTCTGACCCGGGCCAGCAATGGCGGCAGCCGTCGTCGGGGGCATGGTCGCCTCTGGCGTCATCAAGGTGGTCATCAAGCAGCTCGGCTCTGCCATCGTGGGCAAGGTCAAGCTGCACAAGAACCTGACCAAAGACCTAGAGAAGATGAAGATGACGCTGGAGTCGGTGGAGGCCGCGCTCAGTGACGCCGAGAGGCGCTCCATCACGGACAGCTCGGCGCTCCTGTGGGTGAACCGGCTCAAGGCCGCCATGTACGACATCTCCGACATGCTCGACGACTACGCATCTGATGCCGGCCTGGTATGCAAGGTTCCTTCCATTTGGTTGCCATCAATCTGGATCTGAATCTCGTTGGTTGTAGGGTATATATGAACAGATGGAACTGAAATTTTTTGGTGATGAAATAGATCTGTATTTTTAATATAGTGAAGCAGGTCTGAATTTATGTACACAGTGAAGTAGGTCTGAATTTATTGAGATAGTGAAATAGATCTAAATTTATTTGGGATATATAGAAGCCTGGGTGCTGAGAGGATCAGCTTGTCCTGCTATACGTAAGTATTAGCTTCCTAGTTAGTATGTGATGGAAAGTCCAGAGCTACGGAGAGGCTTTTCTTCATTTAAATTGCAACAGCACGTCATAAAATTGCCACCACATGGGTGCGCTTTTCATGTTTTCCATGGCACTGAGAGATCCAGTCATGCCTCTTGCAGCTCGAAGCTATGAGGAAGAAGATTAATATGCCAGATAAGATGAAAAAGATGCAAAAACGTCTACAGAAGATAACAGAAGACCATCAGAATTATCGTCTTCCACCAGAATCTCGCACCAATGAGCAGCAAGTTCCTGATATCCGGGAAAATGCAGGGAATATGGAGGAAGCAGAAATCATCGGGCGGACCGAGGAAAAAATGGAAATCCTGGCTCGTTTATCTGAGAGCACCACTGAAGGGACCACCTTCGTTCCCATATGGGGCTTTGGAGGGATTGGAAAGACCACCTTGGCAAAATCAGTTTACAATGATCCTCAGTTTAAAAATCACTCTCGGGTATGGGTGTATGTTTCCCAGATATTTGACTTGAAAAAAATCTGCAACACTATAATATCACAACTATCAGAAACAGAGAGCCAGCAGATAACTGATTTGCATAGTATTAACATTCGCCTTCAAAAGCTATTTGCTGAGAAGAAGGAAATTCTTATAATTTTGGATGACCTGTGGGAGAAGCGTCCTTCTCAACTAGAAGAATTAAAGGCTATGCTGAAGCAGGGTGAGGGATGCAAGGTGACGGTTGTAGTTACCACACGCGATGAAGGTATTGCAAATCAGATCGGTACTGTTCAGCCATACAACTTGCCTCAATTGTCAGACGAGATGTGCTGGGATATAATTAGGCAGAAAAGTAAATTTGAAGCAAGGGATGACAAAGAAAGGTTGGAGCCGATTGGAAGGGATATTGCAAAGAAGTGCAGAGGTGTAGCTTTAGCTGCTCAATCACTTGGACACATGTTGAATTCCAGGCCGTACAGCGAATGGAGTTCGATCAAAACCAATCACATATGGGATCTATCTCCTTCTATAGATGCATCACCCGGAAATGAAGTGCTTGGATCCTTGCTGTTAAGCTACAACTTGATGCCTCCATACTTGAAGTTATGCTTTGCCTATTGTGCAATCTTTCCAAAGGGTCACAAGATGATTAAATATGATCTAATTCATCAATGGATTGCTCTTGAATTCATCGAGCCATCTAGTACATTCTCTAGTTGGCAACTCGGTGAGAGATACATTATGCAGCTTCTGGAGATGTCATTTCTTCAACATTCAATGGTGAGTTAATTAATCTTCACAACTAATTCTGATATTATCTTATTTTTAATGTTCTGCACATCTAATACGGAAAGTATGTTAGCCTGAAAAACCACTGGCTAGTTCTCCCTACACTAACAGAGTTAACAAAAACTATGCAAAGGCACACTAAGTTAGGAGGGCAGACACACACACGTAGTAGAAGATGCTCATGTGCTTACGTACTACTTGGAGTGAGGCTGGTTGTAGGAGTGGTGTACTACTAGAATTTCATTGCTACTTGCCTTGGAGCTGCCCCTTATATAGTACTCCCTCTGTAAAAAAATATAACAGCGTTTATAGATCACTGAAGTAGTGATTTAGTGACCTATAAACGCTGTTATATTTTTTTTACAGAGGGAGTAGTTCTAAAGCTAGTACATGTACAGCACACACGCATATACTAGAACTACTACAGACACGCACAGCCCTAACGTGGCTACTACCATGAAAATGCATAGCACATTCATATCTACTACTAGGAAATTACTACGTACTTGCATGTACACTTCTAGTCAACTTCAGGTCAAGTTCCTTAAACAGCTAAGAAAACTACTAGGTTACTTCCATGCAATTAGCAGGAGACAGGGGTGAAGCCCACAAAGTAATCGTCTACGAGTGACGTACGTTTTGGGCATATGCCAACAGCCGGTTGAGAGAGAGCGATACCATCCAGGGGGTAGGTGCCACGACCGTCGGTGAGAGGGCGGTGGCAAGGTTGCTGTTTGCACTGATAGTGCCCATCTCAAGAAGCGGGGATGATGGCGTACCAAGCTTCAGACGGATTTATATATATTGATATTACCCAAATTGGTTGCAAATTACATGTATGATTATTAGGACCATATACATAGGTCAAAAGAGAAGTAACTAGAATAAAATGTACATGTTGTCTACTTAGACTACACAATCAGCTTTCGAACTTCCAAAGTCATTACTAAACTGCCGACCAGATTTTAAACCCCTATGCTCTTCAATTCTGTTAAAATACTCTCAAAGTTGTACACTTAGTGATTTCGTGCTCTATGTTTTTTGAGGAGAAAGGCGGGAGGTTTGTCGAATTCAGTAACAAAGGAAAACAAAAATACAAAATGACATTGTTTATGAGGAAAATAACGCCAAAAACCACACAATTTAAAAGGGACAATCATGCAAAACCTTTAAAAAGAAGAGGAAAAAAACAACAATGTCGATACAGGCTAGCTGAAAGGTCCACCAACAACATGCCAGCAACCTGAAGGTGAGTGGATAGACTCTTCTTGGACGACTTGAAGAAAGATAAGGATGCCCGAGGGCACCGTCATCTCAGGCATCGACATCCGTCGAAGACTTAAGCTTACCGAAAAAGGCTTTCGCCCCGCTTTATATATAAAGCAAACCAGCTAAGCAACAAGGTCCAACAAAGTTCACACCTCACATGCACGCACACACACGCCACACACGAAGTAGCACAACATAGGGCACAAACATGTTCTGCTGAGGGCACAACTCAACAAGTCCAAAAAAGAAAAAGAAAAACAAGTGGCGGCACAAAAGCCTTGCCAAACCTGGGAAAAAGGTCGACCACACCAACAACCCTCATGGAAAATGTTGAACCAGCAGGCCAGGGACTAGCAGAGATGAGGCACTCTTTAGCTGCGTCACCATGCCATCGTCGGTATCCTTTGACCGTCACCAAACCAAGGCTTCCGCGTAGAGCCCTAAGCCGCTCCACCAACTTGAGCCCCGGGGAAGGAGCCCAACCACTGCTAAGAGAGGGCATGCTAAGAACGCGTTGAAAGATAGTACCATACCAAGGCCATCGGACATGAGAGCCCACCGAACAAGCCGCACATAACCATGGAGACAAGCACATGCTGAAGGACATCACACCACAACTTAGCCCTGCAACTGCCACGAAAGTCGACAAACCACCGCTGAGAACAATCACCTGCAAGCCCAGACCGCACCACTAGACTGGGCCAAGGTCAAGCTCCCACGACCACCATGTGCACAGCGCCATTACACCCATCGCCTCCACGTCGTTCCGTAGGGGATGATATTAGTTGTGCCACCACCACGCCGTCCCTCAGGGGATGAGATTAGCGGCGCTGCTCCCGATGCTAGGGGGCCACCTCTAGAAGCAGAGCAACAGATCGGAGCCACCCCGATGTTAGCCACCCAAGCATGCGCACAAGGAGCCGCCGTTGCACAACCCTGGTGCCTCCCAAATGGCCCGCCGCACGGCCAGCACGACGCGTGAGCGGGGCCGTGCAAGCCACCACCACTGGCCGCCGTGGGCTGCCCAGAGAAGTAGGGCCCACCGCCCTCGGCTTCCTCTGGGCTTTGCCTAGAGGGGGGGCACCAGTAACGGCGAGGGATTCATTTTTTTGTAGGAGAAGAGATCATGTTTCTTGTACATATAATCATATATATTTGGATCAAGTTCCATTGGTAAAATCATAACAAATTGAAATTTCTATAAGTCCAAGATGTGTCGTACATTCATATTGAAGTGTTTTGATTCTTTGTTGTTTAAATAACATGATAACGAAGTGCAGAGTTAGACATAGTTACATGGGAATTAGCTTGGTGGAAATAAATTAGTACCTGTAATCTTCTTGAAGTACTAATATCTTTAACTTGGCTTATTTGAGCGTTATGTTTTTATTTAAAAAAAGTCAATACTCAAGTTGTATAATGCAACTATTACATGGCCAACAATAATATTATTGGAGGAAGAGAACACGATATTTAGTTATTATTGGAGGAAGAGAACACGATACCACTAGTATGATAATTGGGTAGGGTATGGGCATACCCATGGGCTCAAAATCACACTCATGGCCTACCCATGACTTGTCGGATAGGGTTTGGGCATTACCCATGGGCACGAAAATGTGCCCATACCCTACCGATGTGGGTCGTGTACCCACGGGTACCCATGTCCATGGGTAAAATTGTCATCCATAGCCAGAGGGCTTCATTTCATTTTTGTTGGGTGTGGGAGGTTGTGGTTGTTTGCAAACGGAACGTTAGAAATATGGTGGGACTGAAGAGCAGGTTACCTGCAATATTAGATCTTACCCATTAAATCATCTAATTAGTTTCGATGATGTGGATCAATATGGTGGTTCGTGCGGAGCATCAAATTATAGCATATACCTGCCAATAGTGTAAAATCTATCTTTACATGCATGGGTAGTAGAATTTCAACTGATAAGTCTTGCTATTGTATATCATTATTTGTGCAGGCTGACGCTCGAGAAGGGTACGAAAGATACATTAATTGCGGGGTGTTCACTATGCATGATCTGGTGCATGACCTTGCAAGATCGGTCATGGCTGATGAATTTAATTTGGCGAGCCCCAACTGCCGCTATGCATGCCTCACAGATTGCACGAAGCCATTAAAGTCATCAATGACTTCACCTGAAAAGCTAAGGGCGCTGCATATTGTGGACCACTTAAGGCCGCATCCGTTCCATCGTGATGCATATTCACCAGCTAAGCACACCCGTATCTTAGATTTAAGAAGAGCCTTGTACCATAAGTTTCCAGAATATATTGGTCGACTGAAGCAATTGAGGTATCTTAGTGCTCCAAATCTTGGTTATGGAATGAATCTTGGGTTTATTGGTATGCTCCGAGATTTGAATTATCTCAACCTTCATAGGTGTGATTGTATCTCATCATTGCCTGAGTCAGTTGGTGAAATGAAAGGTCTGATGCATCTTGAATTGTCAAGTTGTCGCCAACTAAAAGGACTCCCACATTCGTTTTCAAAGCTCAAAGAGTTGATATATCTGAACTTAGCATACAGTTGCCGTGTTTTAGGAATACCCCAAGCATTGGTTGGCCTTACCAAACTCCAACACTTGGAATTATCAAAATGTGAAAATCTCAGAGGACTGCCAGAAGTCATCGGCAATCTCAGTGAACTTCGATATCTGAATCTATCATGGTGCATGCATCATATCTTTGATAGCTCATCAACCGATCAAAGCGAGAAGTTCATTGACTGTATTTGTACGCTTCCCAATATTGAGCACCTGGACCTGTCTATTAATGGCTATCCTCTTACTAGTATACCAGAAAGTGCTAGACGCCTCCGAAAGCTGGTACTTAGGGGGTGCAAGAAAGTTGCCAGGCTTCCAGAATGTGTGGCTAAAATGGACCGTGAAAGCCTTTTTGGCTTGTTGCCAATATTTCCTGTAACTGTAGATGATAGTAAATGTTACACCAACCTTGGCTTGCTTGAGCATGTAAATCCTGATAGGCTGGGCATTGAGGGACTTGAAAAGGTGAAGTCCCGAGAAGAGGCGCGGAGTGTAAAACTGACTGAAAAACAGAGGATTGAAGAATTGTCGTTAGTGTGGAACACAGAAGCTAAAAGATCCGTGGATGACATGGAGTTGCTGAGGGAGCTAATGCCACCAATCACTTTGCAGAAGTTTGGGATATATGGTTATATTAGTGACAGATTTCCAGACTGGCTAATGAGTATTGGCAATTATCTCCCTAATGTTGTCGAAATGGAGATGTTTGATTTGCCCAACTGCAACAGTTTTCCACCCCTCGCCCAACTACCACCAAACCTCCGGGTGCTTACTCTGAAACGCATGAAAAGCCTGGAAGAATGGAACACGACACTCTCTATTGGTGAGGATGAGCTCATGTTCCATAAGCTTGAGGAAGTGAATATAGATGGTTGCCCTAAGTTGAGGATAAAACCACACCTTCCTAGAGCTGCATCTTGGAGTATAAAGGGAAGTGATAATGTGCTCACATCATGGGCAGAGAGCGTGTCACACAATGATGCTTCCTCATATTCTTCTCCCGTAGGAGTGTCTACTTATTTGACAGTTGAAACTCAGGAGGTTCCTCTGCATCAGTGGAGATTGCTTCACCATCTACCGGCCATCAGTAAGTTGCATATACAAGGTTGTTGTGATTTGACAAGCTCACAAGAGGTCGGTTGCGCCGTCCAGTCCCTCAAATCACTGGCATTGCAGCACTTGGCCCAATCAGAACTGCCCGAATGGGTAGGTGAGTTGTCGTCTCTTCAGCAACTGGTGATAGCGCACTGCAAGAAGCTAGAGGAATTGCCCGATAGCATCAGGCAACTCAAACAGTTGCAAACATTAGCAGTGCTTATGTGTGATAGCTTCAGACGGCTGCCATTGTGGTTGGGAGAACTTACCTCTCTCAAGAAACTTACAATTTTGAACTGTTGTGCTATTACGACTCTGCCAAACAGCATACAAGAACTCACAAACCTCCAAGAATTGGGAATTAACCACTGCCCTAACTTAGAGCAGTGGTGTGAAGCAAAGGAGAACAAGACGAAGCTTGCTCACATAGAACACAAGGTATGTGCCCTGTTATATATATATATATATATATATATATATATATATATATATATATATATATATATATATATATATATATATACGGTAGCGCTAAACTGAGCGAGAGCGCAGAATTCTTTATCCTGCGCGCTGGTCCTAATTAGGTGTGGTTGCTCCGTATGAATAGGTCTCCTCTTCCGTTAATGAATGAGGGTAAAACCGACTGCAGAAATAGTAATGCAATTTATTTCATTACCATCCCACAGATACACCTATGCCCCGCAACTACCCTTCCTAATTGTTGGTAGTAAACCAGGTTGAGGCTATGGTAATAGGTTACTTTACGTTACCAACTATGCTTTCTAATTGTTTTTTTTTTTTGCAAGACTACTTTCTAATTGTTGGTAGTAATACGGGTTGAGGATGTGATAATAGAATAATTTTCCTTACCAACTATGCTCCCTAATTGTCCATAGTAAAACAGGTTGAGAATATGATAAAACAATTATTTGTGTTACCAACTACGCTCTCTAATTGTTGGTAGTAAAATGGGTTGAGGATATGGTAAATAGAATTTGCGTTACCACCTACAGCCCCTAAATTTTGGTAGTAAAATTGGTTTAGGATATGGTAACAAAATAATTTGCATTACCGACCAGTGAATTGGTTGTGGTTCGAGCGTAGCATCGTAAACTTATTAAACTACGATGGTAATAGAATAATTTATATTACTATAACACCTCTGATTTTGTTGTTACTACATTACTATCAATTATTACGATTGATTTAGAGTGGGAGAGTGACGAGCGGAGAGGTTGGTTGAGTTCCGCTGATTAGGCGTGCTCGCACGGTTGGCCGGAGCGTACGCTAAGATTATCCTACGCGCAGGCTTAGTTTAGCGGACCTATATATATATATATATATATATATATATATATATATATATATATATATATTTGTTATGTATGTATTCCTATTAACTTTGCACTTAGAAAGAACGTATTCTATCTCGCAAAAAAAAGAACGTATTCCATCATTTTTTTTTTTGCTCTTCAGTTCGTTGATGATATTCCATGCCCTTTGCCTCGCGATTCTTCCTTTTTGCCCAAATGATAATATTGTCTTCCTCCATTTTATATTTGGCAGATGATCTATTTTCTGCCGAAGTGGGCTGCCAGCCACTGATGTTCCCCACTACAGTGGCCCTTGCTGCGAACGAAAATAAGAAAGTGATGCTGGAGAAAAGAAAGCTGAGGCGCGAATCATGATAGGCCGTTCGATCGACTCGGTTGAGCCCACGTCCACCTGAATGAAAACTCCGTAGTAATTACTGCCACGCGGTTCTAACCTACTCATGGTATGTAAATCTACATGCCCTGAATTTAAAAAGTCTCTAGCGTATTGCAAGCAGACATATAAGAAGTCAAAGTGTGGGGATAATTACATGTTACCTTCGTTAGTAGATATTGTGCTACTTTGTTATCTGCTCCCTTGACAAAGAAAATATGATTCAAGTCTCTAGGAAAGAGTGCTTCTTGCTTGGTTATTAGTTCTGTAGTCAGAGGTCTATAGCTGTTTGGCTTCCTTGACTCTGCAAGTAGGTAAAATAGTCTGAACCTTAATTACACTGACGATTCCATATTCAGAGTAATGTATTCTTTCTTGTTTTATTGGATATACGAGAAATTACAATATCTTGTCAAGCCAACATGGCATGACAAATGCGCACCACGAGTAGGTCCGCTTTGCTGTGTACATTGTCTGAAACATTTGGAAGGAGTGGAACGGTCGCGTTTTCCAGGCGACAAATCCGCAGGTCCCAACCATTTTGTAGCTTGTGAAGGATGAGATTGGCCTCCTGCAGGAGGCAGCTCGGGAGTAGTTGTTGTGTGTAGTGGGGTGGTCAGCCCCTATCTGATCATGA
>NC_041386.1:690241262-690251457 GCF_002162155.2 Triticum dicoccoides
AACTTAGGTTCACCTTTCTCTGTAACCCTATAATTCTTTCCGATCTATAATGCAATGCCAGAACTCCAGCCTTTTCCCATAAAAAAATGGCATGACAGGGTTTTAAGCATAGGTATATAATAAAGCAGCGCTGAAACAGGGATGGTCCATAGATTAGTGTCTATAGCGCTGAAACAAACGTGGGCTGCGTCAAGGGGACCCGGCCTCACCGTTGCTTTTCAACTTCGTGGCCGATGCCTTGGGTGCCATGTTTGATCAAGCCCGTGCTGCAGGCCACATCAAGGGAGTGGCCAGCACCTTGATCCCGGGGGGGTGTCGCACCTGCAGTATGTAGACGACACGCTTCTTCTTTTTGAGCCAGACTTGCACAGCATCGCAAAGGTCAAGGCTGTTCTCTTGTGCTTTGAGATAACATCAGGGCTCAAAATTAATTTTCACAAGTGTGAAGCAGTGTCCATAGGGATGGAGGCGGCTGATAGTTTACGTGTAGCTAACTTGCTAAACTGGAAATTGGGGAAGCTACCGTTTACTTACCTTGGCCTCCCAATCTCTGAGAAAAAGTGCCTGATCTCAGATTGGGATCCTCTCTGCACTACGGTGGCGGGTAGAGTGTGCCCGTGGAGAGGGAGATACATGTCTTCAGGGGCAAGACTTATCTTAACCAACTCCAGCCTCTTGTCCTTGCCTATGTTTGCCATGGGTTTGTTCCTGTTGGCTAACGGGGTGCACACCAAAATGGACACCCCAAGGGCTTGTTTCTTTTGGGAAGGGGCGGGGACGAAACGAAAGTACCACATGGTTAAGTGGCTGGCTGTTTGTCGACCCAAAGCCCGGGGGTGCCTTGGGATCATCAACACGAAGCTGATGAACATCGCACTCATGTGTAAGTGGATCTGGAGGATGTTTCAGGGCGAGACTGGCCTCTGGATGGACCTCCTGCGTGCCAAATACCTCCCTGGGGGGGGGGGGGTTTGAGGCAGTAGGCAATGGGTCTCCTTTTTGGAACTCCATTCAATCTCTAAAGCCGTACTTTGCCAGAGGGACGAAGCTCACGGTTAATAGCGGCCGCTCCACGCGACTCTGGCTTGATCTCTGGATCGGCCAACAACCCCTTTGGTCGGAGTTCCGTTGATGCCAATCAACTAGTAGCCACGGCCTTCAGCACTTCCCCGCCTTCTATCTTCTTCAGAAGGGAGCTCTCAGGGCGAGGTGGTCAGTTAGGATCGCTTGCGAGCTCTTACCGCAGAGGTGCACCTGTCAGCTGACATGGATTTGGTGTCTTGGAGGCTCACGGGCTCTGGCAAATTCATGGTCAACTCTCTATACCGAGAGCTGGCACGCGGCCCGGCTTTCCAGGCTGCTAAGGGGCTCTGGAAGGCTCGCATCCCGCTTAAAATCAAGGTGTTCCTCTGGCAACTGTGCCATGATCGACTACCTACCTCCATTAACGTAGCTAAACGAAACGGGCCGGCTTCAGGGCCCTGCGCGCTGTGTGGTGTTCCTGAAGACGCGGATCACGCGTTCTTCCGGTACCCTCTAGCCCGCTTCGCTAGGAGCACGGTCCGGGAGGCCGCGGGCGTAGATTGGGATCCATGCTCCCGCTTCGAGCTAGTGTCGTCACTATCCTCGGTCCAGGGCTCCTATCGACGTATCATGTGGACATGTGCAGCTGCTTTGTTGTGGGCTCTCTGGCGCATTCGCAACAAGTTTACAATTGAGGGTGTTTTCCCTTCTCATCCCGCTGACGTCATTTATAAATGCATCATTTTCTTACAGCTGTGGGCTCCATTGGAAAGACAACAGGACGCTGACCTACATCGCCATGTGCTCGCCCTCCTTCGTATTGTCTACTCGATGGCCCGAGCTTCGTCGTCTGTTGCCGCTGCTACCCAGGGAAGAGTAGCCCCTTTTGGATGTGTTCTCTCTGAGCCTGCGCGCTCTTTTATCGGCTCCATATGCCTTGTACCGCACTATTACTTTGGGGCTGATCGTCGTTTGGTGTGGTTTGTGTTGCTCAGACGTTGGTTTAAGTTACTATGTACGCTGCCTAAGTTGTGGGCTTTATTAATTTAAAATCGGACGCCTCTGGCGTCTTCGTTTTAAAAAAAAATTAGTGTCTGCAGATACCCTGCTTTCAATCCGCATAACCCTGGGTCGTTATCTTGGTCCACGTTACCGCAGCCAAATCAGCATGAGGCTCCAGTGGAACGTCTAAACTAACTGGGGTACATCTAAAACCTCGCAATGAACCTCGCGGAAGCACGTACTCAATCGGGTGGACCAAGACCGGCGCATCTCATTCGGTTGCATATTATTGGGGTAGATTGATAAGAAGGATATTTTGCTCTGCTGCTCTTTCAGGAGGATGAGCCTGTACTGTACCTGCGTCAAAGGAGGATCGTCTTCGTCTCGGTCCGTGCTGTTGCTGTTGATGAGATGCCTGAGGATCACCGGGGTTTTGTTCAACCGGTGGGTGGATGCGTCGGACGAGCAACGGCAGCAGTAACTGGTTCCGTTCTACTAGTAGAAAAAAGGAAAATAAATAAATAAACACTGACTAGTTCCTGCACCAAGACTGATTCGTTTTATTAATTGCGCAAATGACGTGTGTGTTCTTCATTCCCTTTGCCGTGTGATAGCATCGGCATGTCTCCTGTAATAAACAAAGTACTCCCTCTGGGTCGGCCCGAGCGCTGGGCTGATGGCATGTAATGAAGCACAACGGCCGCCTGTTTTGATCTGTCCTGCTGAGCCGACATCGTCTGTTAGCTAATCTAGTCGTTGTGCTTAGGCCAGTTTGTTTCTCTGTCAAATAAACAGAAACGCATGAGCCGCGACATGTGCGCGCCGTGCAAGTAGCTAGCTTGGGCCGGTTGGACGTGGTCACCACGATCGACCCGGTGGCCTCGCAGGTAGCGTAGGAGACACGATCAGCTCTCGTGGGATGGCGCGAGTCTGGCGGATCGTGGCGCGTAGTTAGGATCGCTACCTGCCTCTTTCCCGTTGTAACAGAATAAATAGCTGTAAGAAAAACGTGAAAATGTCGCAAGTTTGCACGCGACGCAAAAAGCCTGTCTTCTCTGTGATTGAGAGATCGAGTGCCTAAATTCCCAACAAGTGGTATTCAGAGCCTTGGTTTTGGCGATCCTGGCCATGTCCGATCACGGAGAACACCCGGACGGAGGGGCGGCGGCGGCCCCCAACGCAGGCGGGGGCGGGCTGGCGCGCTCAGGGACTCCACCACGGGAGCGCAGCCGCGGGCGGAGCCGCGTGAGGCGGGAACGGCAGGTGGTGATCCACCAGGCGGCGGCCACGGAGCGCGCGCCGTTTGTGCCGGGAGCCGGCACCACGTTCCCGACCCTCACCTCGACCAACTACATCGAGTGGTCGCTGGTGATGAAGGTCCATCTGGAGTCCTGGGGGCTCTGGGATGCGATCCAGGGCAACACGCAGCACGTACGCGACGACAAGTCGGCACTCGGCGTTCTTCTCCGAGCCGTTCCGCCGGAGATGCTCGGCTCCATCGTCGTCAAGGAGACGGCCAAGGCGGCCTGGGACACGATCAAGGTGATGCGGATGGGCGTACATCGTGTGCGTGAGGCCACCGCGCAACGTCTTCGCATGGACTTCGAGCAGATCGCCTTCCACGACGGCGAGTCCCTTGACGCTTTCGGCATGCGCATCACCAGCCTCGTCAACCAGCTACGCATGCTCGGCGACACCGTCGAGGAGGTACGCGTCGTGCAGAAACTATTACGTGTTGTTCCTCCCCGATACGCGCAGATCGCAGTTGCGATTGAGACCCTTCTGGACCTGAGTACGGTCTCGGTCGAGGAGTTGATCGGGCGGCTGCGCACCGCCGAGGAGCGATGCGCGGCGCCCGCGGCGACCCAGGGCAGCGGACAGCTCCTCCTCACCGAACAGCAGTGGGAGGCGCGCAAGAAGGGGCGCGAGTCTGGACAGGGCTCTGGCGGAGCCAACGCCAACGGTGGCGGCGGCCGTGGAGGCGGCCGCGGCAGGAACCAGGGGCGACGGGGCGGTGGCTCCGGTGGCCGCGGTGGCGGCCGTGACATGAGCAAAGTAAAATGCTACAACTGCTACCACATGGGGCACTTCTCGCGCGACTGCACCGAGCCTAGGCGCGAGCGCAAGGAGCAGGTCCACCTTGCGGAGGGCGTCACCGAGGAGTCCACGCTCCTCCTGGCGAGTCTGTGCGAGCTCACCGCACCCACGGAGACGCCCGTGGAGCACGTCCTGCTCAACGAGGAGCACTCGCAGGCGCGCACGGTGCCGAACGGAGGAGAGTGTGACACGGCCTGGTTCCTGGACACAGGCGCGAGCAACCACATGTCCGGCCGGCGCGAGATCTTTTCCGAGCTGGACTGTGGTGTGCGCGGCGCGGTGAAGCTGGGGGACGGGTCTACGGTGCAGATCGAGGGGAGAGGAACCGTCCTCTTCCAATGCCTCAACGGTGAGCATCTCATTCTGTCGGAGGTGTACTATATGCCCAGGTTGTGCAGCAACATCGTCAGCATAGGGCAACTGGACGAGAGTGGCTACAACGCGCACGTTCGCCACGGCGAGTTCACGCTGCGCGACCCGAACGGGCGGCTAGTCGCGCGTGTGCAGCGAGGCCACGGACGCCTGTACGTACTGCGCCTGAACCTGGCGCGACCAGTGTGCCTTGCAATGCACGCTGGCGACGAAGCATGGCTGTGGCACGCGCGCTACGGCCACATCGGATTCCAGGCGCTCCGTTCGCTCTCACGGGGCAACATGGTGCACGGTCTGCCCCTCCTCGACGAGGTGGACCGCGCTGCGAGGCATGCCTGGCAGGGAAGCACCGTCGAGCTCCTTTCCCTCGCCAAGCACTGAACCGCGCCGGGGAGGTGCTCGAGCTTGTGCACGCGGATCTGTGCGGGCCGATCTCCCCTGCTACGCCGGGAGGGAAGCGGTACTTCCTCCTGCTCGTCGACGACAAGAGTCGCTTCATGTGGCTGCGGCTGCTCACGACGAAGGACGAGGCGGAAGCGGCGCTCCGTCAATTCCAGGCAGCAGCAGAGCGCGAGTCCGGCCACCGTCTCAAGACTCTGCGCACCGATCGTGGGGGTGAATTCAACTCCACTAGCCTTGGGGAGTTCTTCGCGGAATTGGGGGTGCACCGGCAGCTCACCGCCCCATACACGCCGCAGCAGAACGGCGTGGTCGAACGCTGTAACCAGACGATCGTCGGCATGGCAAGGTGCTTGCTCAAGGCCAAGGGTGTTCCGGCTCGCTTCTGGGGCGAAGCCGTGACGACTGCGGTGCACCTACTCAACAGGGCGACAACCAAGAGCGTGACCGGCATGACCCCATACCAGGCGTGGTGTGGGAGCCGGCCAAGTGTCCAGCACTTTCGAACCTTTGGGTGCGTCGCTCACGTGAAGGTGACACGCCCGAACGTGAAGAAGCTGGACGACCGGAGTGTGCCCATGGTGTTCCTCGGGTACGAGCCTGGATCAGCGGCTTACCGTGTCTATCACCCACCCTCCGGGCGAGCTCATGTGTCGCGCGACGTCGTGTTCGACGAGAGTGCATCATGGGACTGGAGCTCTGTGGCAGAAGGACAGAGCGTCGGCATGGACGTCTTCACCATCGAGCTGGTGCCTGCTGGCGCCCGGGCAGAGCCTGTGCATGCTTCCCCTGGCACGCATGATGCGGTGCCCACGCCCACTACCGAGCCATCCACGCCACAGAGCGCGACCTGCGCGCCCTCACCTGCCTCCCCGACGTACGGAACGCCCATCTCGACACCAACGGGCGTTGAATTCGTCTCACCACCCACCGGTGCGTCGGAAGCACCTGCCGGCGCGGAGGCGCCGCACCGGTACCGCACCCTTGAGAACGTGTGGGACACGACGGAGGAGGTGGAGGCCGTCTACAGCGACAGCGACCTGTGCCTGCTCGCGGGCGAGGAGCCGGCCTCGTTCACTGAGGCAGAAAGGGATCAGGGATGGCACACAACAATGGACGAAGAAATGCAGAGTATAATCGCCAACAACACCTGGGAGCTGAGCGAGCTCCCACCTGGTCACCGTCCGATCGGCCTGAGATGGGTCTATAAACTGAAGAAGGACGCTCGTGGCGCCGTGGTGAAGCACAAGGCGCGCTTGGTGGCAAAAGGCTATGTCCAGCGGCAGGGCATCGACTTCGAGGAAGTTTTTGCACCAGTCGCGAGAATGGACTCGGTGCGCGTGCTCATCGCACTCGCGGCGCACCACGGCTGGCAGGTTCATCACATGGACGTCAAGTCCGGATTCCTGAACGGGGATTTGCTCGAAGAAGTCTACGTGCAGCAGCCGCCGGGGTACGCTGTGGCCGGTCAGGAAGACAAAGTGCTGCGCCTCCGCAAGGCACTCTATGGGCTCCGCCAGGCGCCGAGGGCCTGGAACGCAAAGCTGGACGAGAGCCTCTGCGCGCTGGGCTTCGAGCGCTGCCCGTCAGAGCACGCGGTGTACCGACGCGGCACAGGCGGCTCCCTCCTCATCGTCGGAGTCTACGTAGATGACCTCATCATCACCGGCGCGGCCACATCAGAGATCGACGTCTTCAAGCAGCAAATGACCAGGCTGTTCCGCATGAGCGATTTGGGCAAGCTCAGCTACTACCTCGGGATCGAGGTGAGCCAGGAGCGCGACCGGATCGTGCTCGGGCAGGCGGCCTATGCCAAGCGGCTGCTGGAGCGTGCGGGCATGGAGGACTGCAACCCTTGCAACACTCCCATGGAGGCTCGGCTCAAATTGAGCAAGGAGAGCGCCGCGTCCCCGGTGGACAAGACCAAGTATCGTAGCATCATCGGCGGGCTGAGGTATCTGGTACACACAAGACCCGACATTACGTTTGCAGTAGGGTACTTGAGCAGGTTCATGGAGAAGCCTGCCTCCGACCACTACGCCGCCGTAAAGCACCTTCTGCGGTACGTAGCGGGGACACTGGACCACGGCTGCGCATATGAGCGCGGCGGGGGGGAGCTGCGGCTAACCGGCTACAGCGACTCGGATCACGCCGGGGACACGGACGACAGGAAGAGCACGACGGGGGTGATCTTCCTCCTCGGCAAGAGCCCGGTGAGCTGGCAGTCCCAGAAGCAAAGGGTGGTGGCGATCTCATCGTGCGAGGCAGAGTACATGGCCGCCACCACCGCTGCGTGTCAGGGTATTTGGCTGGCGCGGCTACTTGGCGAGATGCTGAACAAGGAGGCCGTTCTGCCGAAGCTTCTCGTCGACAACAAGTCGGCGATTTCCCTGGCGAAGAACCCTGTGTTCCACGATCGCAGTAAACACATAGAGATCAGGTACCACTTCATTCGTGAGTGCGTGGAGCAGGGGCGAATCTACATCGACTACGTCAGAACTAGTGATCAACTGGCTGATTCTCTGACGAAGGCACTTGGACGTCTCATCTTTCAGGAGCTGAAGAAGAGGATCGGTATGGTTGAAATAATTCGCCAACGTCAAGATTAGGGAGGTGATTTGTTAGCTAATCTAGTCGTTGTGCTTAGGCCAGTTTGTTTCTCTGTGAAATAAACAGAAACGCATGAGCCGCGACATGTGCGCGCCGTGCAAGTAGCTAGCTTGGGCCGGTTGGACGTGGTCACCACGATCGACCCGGTGGCCTCGCAGGTAGCGTAGGAGACACGATCAGCTCTCGTGGGATGGCGCGAGTCTGGCGGATCGTGGCGCGTAGTTAGGATCGCTACCTGCCTCTTTCCCGTTGTAACAGAATAAATAGCTGTAAGAAAAACGTGAAAAGGTCACAAGTTTGCACGCGACGCAAAAAGCCTGTCTTCTCTGTGATTGAGAGATCGAGTGCCTAAATTCCCAACATCGTCGACGGAACGGCGAGCTTGGTGTAGTAAATGCCTTGTCAGCCGGACTCAGTCTGGAGAGTGCTGGGCGGGCAGGTGCAGGATTCAGGCCGGCCGATCGAGGAGGAGAAGAAGGTGACGGTGAGTGCTGTTCAGTCGGAGGGTGCACGAATCAGAAATTTACGTTGAACATAGCCTCAGTTTGTTGAGCGCGGTCTGCTAACCTTGTTTGTCCATCTCAACTCACACGTACGTACAGCAGTCACTTCGTTCCCCTTAAACAAACAGGAAGTCTCTGACCTTTCGCCACCAAGGTTTCTTCGCTTTGCACGCGCTTCCATCTGGACGCTAGCTCGACCAATGGCCGCTCTTTCTCTCTTTGCCCCTCCCATCGAAAGAGCGATCAGCTGCAGGTTACCTGCGTGCGTCGACGGCCTCGCCTTCTTTGATGACATTACCTACGGCAAAAGCGATCGGCGGGCTACGTGGATGTCCACACACTCTACGCGGGCGGAATCGGGGGAAATGGTTGGCCAAAGAAAGTGGGCTACCTACGCTCCGCAGTGGACCGTCGATCAATCGATCGATCGCTTTAAATTAAAGACCTAAAGTGGCCACCGCGCTCATGTACTGTACGGAGTACTACTGTGTGCTGATGCTTTACCTTCATGTCGGGCCATCTCTGCTTTGGGAGTGCTATCTCTCTACGACTAGATAGATAACCTATTGAAGTTAAAGATAGTGTTGTTGGCTCCAATTGGGTTCAAAGTTCTTTCACTCAAGTCACTGTCTTGGGGCGATGTCGCCCTGCGTGCGTGGAGAGATATTTTGCGTGCCGGCTTGGGTTTCTGCATGTGTTTCATTCAGGTCGACGCAAGGGCAGTTTCGTGTGTGTGCGCGAGCAGAGTAGTGCACTGGCACCGCATCAAGGCGGTGGGATAAGCTAAGTTTGTTCATCTGGACAGCTTATGAACTCAAGGAGAGAGCATGCATGCAGCTGGTAATTTTCTCTTGCGTTCATTGAGCACTCTCTGAATATCTTAGGCGCTTATTGTTGATCAGCTTGTCTGATGGTCTGCGGAAAGACAAGAATAGAAGTGCAAACTTCTCAAGAAAAGAACTTGGCCACGTACTAGAATTAATCCACGTGATTGGGTCATGTACCCAGGCGAGCTCTACTGGACCAATTTTTCAAATGAAATCAGCCACTTACACTTTTTACCCATCTGGCTTCAATTTGCAGAATTTCTTATGGCTTTTATTAGGAGCTTCTCCGAGATACACCTTTTAAGCAAGTTTGTTCGAGTTTTTTTCCCCTTTTAAAGCTTTGCCTCGTCGCGTTTCATTGTCAATCTCACATGGCGCACTGAGTAAGCCCAAGATCGCACGAACAATCCTCCTGGGCACTCGAGATGCGGCAAACTGTGGCGAGCAACATAGTTAAGCCAGAACGGCTTCCACGACTCAGGCCACAACTCTTCATCGAAGCCATCTCATCATGTAGCAGGCGGTAGGGCTTTGCATTGTATTGTATTGTGTGTGTGTGTGTGTGTGTGTGTGTGTGTGTGTGTGTGTGTGTGTGTGTGTGTGTTTTGGGGGCGAGGGGGGTAATATGGCAAACATCCCTATTTTTTGGGGGTAATATGACAAACATCCCTATTTTTTGGAGCATACACATTGCACAACAAAGTGGGAAGGGGTGAACAATTTCTCTTATCGGTATATCTGGTCTTCCTCCGGCGATCACCGGCCAGGGGTTAGCCACCACTGCCTGCCTTGCCATGTGTGGTTGCTCCCAAACTCTTGCGCAATGAAACGAGACGACAATAAGTTGCAGCTGTAGTTAGGGTACCCAATGTGGCTTGAGAGCGTCGTTAATAATACACTGTTGGCTATATGATATTGTCATATCATCTATAACTATCACTTATAGTCACACATACAATAAGCTTAGATATAAGGTTGGCTATAAGATTAGTAGTTTTTCTTCACATTTATTGTATCTGTCTAGGAGCACACATAAAGCTAGCCTATTGTATGAGAGCCCGTTCTCCTTACTTTTTCATGTCTCTCCCCTTCACATAGACAAAATCACCATGTAAGCGGGCTATAAGCATGTTATCTTACTTGCTCTAATTAGGTTGCCGCCAAGCCGTTCACTGGTCGACTACACCCATGTATGGGTCCCATTGTCAGTCTCACACGATGCACCGAGTAAGCCCTAGATAACAGGAGCAACCCTTCTGGACACTGGAGATGCGGCAAAACTGTGCAGAGCAACATAGTTAAGCCAAAACGGCTTACACGACTCAGGCCACAACTCTCCATCGAAGCCATCTCATCGCGTAG
>NC_041386.1:690251716-690260839 GCF_002162155.2 Triticum dicoccoides
CTCATCGCGTAGCAGGCGGTAGGGTTTTGCAGTGTGTGTGTGGGGGGGGGGGGTGAGGGAGTCCTGGACTAAGGGGTCCTCGGGCATCCGATCTGTTGGATGTGGGCCGGACTAATGGGCCACCAAGATGAAGGGAAGAAGACCACTCTCCGTGTCCGGTTGGGACTCCTGTATACGTGAACGGCAAGTTTAGATGTCCGGATATACTGTTTTCTTTCTGTTAAACCGACTTTGTACAACCCTAGGCCCCTCCAGTGTCTATATAAACTGGAGGGCTTAGACCGGAGGCAGGATCATAAGATTGATAGGCTAGACAAGCTAGCGTTTAGCCATTATGATCTCGTGGTAGATCAACTCTTGTAACTCGTATACTCATCGAATACAATCAAGCAGGATGTAGGGTTTTACCTCCTTCAAGAGAGCCCGAACTGTTGGTGAACGTAGTATTTCAAAATTTTCTTACGATCACACAAGATCCATGTAGGTGATGCATCGCAACGAGAGGGGAGAGTGTGTCCACATACCCTCATAGACAGAAAGCGGAAGCGTTTTGGAACGCGGTTGATGTAGTCGAACATCTTCGCGATCCAACTGATCCAAGCACCGAACGTACGGCACCTCCGCGTTCAGCACACGTTCAACTCGATGACGTCCCTCATGCTCTTGATCCAATTGAGGACGAGGGTGAGTTCCGTCAGCATGACGGCGTGGCGACGGTGATGATGATGTTAGCGGTGCAGGGCTTCGCCTAAGCACTATGACGATATGACCGAGGTGTGTAACTGTGGAGGAGGGCACCACACACGGCTAAGAGAAGTCTTGGTGTGCTTTGGGGTGCCCCCTTGCCCCTTTATATAAAGGAGGAGAGGGGGGGCGGCCACAAGGGGGGTGCACCAAGGGGGGGGAGTCCTACTAGGACTCCCTAGTCCTAGTAGGATTCCCCTTTCCTTTTAACGGAGAGGGGGAGAGGGAAGGAGAGGGAGAGGGAGAAGGAAAGGGGGGTGGCGCCCCCTTCCCTAATGCAATTCGGCCTCCTCTCTTGTGGGGGGTGCACCAGCCCCTTGTGGGCTGGTTAGCCTCCCTCCTATGGCCCATAAGGCCCATATCTTCCCTCGAGGGATTCCGGTAATCTCCCGGTACTCCGGAAAATACCCGAATCACTCTGGAACCATTCTGGTGCCCGAATATAACCTTCCAATATATCAATCTTTATGTCTCGACCATTTAGAGATTCCTCGTCATGTCCGTGATCTCATCCGGGACTCCGAACAAACTTCAGTCATCAAAATCACATAATTCATAATACAAATCGTCATCGAACGTTAAGCGTGCGGACCCTAGGGGTTCGAGAACTATGTAGACATGATCAAGACACATCTCTGATCAATAACCAATAGCGGAACCTAGATGCTCATATTGGCTCCTACATATTCTACGAAGATCTTTATCGGTCAAACCGCATAACAACATACGTTGTTCCCTTTGTCATCGGTATGTTACTTGCCCGAGATTCGATCGTCAATATCATCATACCTAGTTCAATCTCGTTACCGGCAAGTCTGTTTACTCGTTCTGTAATGCATCATCCGGCAACTAACTCATTAGTCACATTGCTTGCAAGGCTTATAGTGCTATGCATTACCGAGAGGGCCTAGAGATACCTCTCCGATACACAAAGTGATAAATCCTAATCTTGATCCATGCCAACCCAACAAACACCTTCGGAGACACCTGTAGAGCATCTTTATAATCACCCATTTACGTTGTGACGTTTGATAGCACACAAGGTGTTCCTCCGGTATTCGGGAGTTGCATAATCTCATAGTCTGAGGAACATGTATAAGTCATGAAGAAAGCAGTAGCAATAAACTTATCTATCATAATGCTAAGCTAACGGATGGGTCTTGTACAACACATCATTCTCTAATGATGTGATCCAGTTCATCAAATGACAACACATGTCTATTGTCAGGAAACATAACCATCTTTGATAAACAAGCTAGTCTAGTAGAGGCATTCTAGGGACACTATGTTTTGTCTATGTATTCACACATGTACTAAGTTTCCGGTTAATACAATTCTAGCATGAATAATAAACATTTATCATGATATAAGGAAATATAAATAACAACTTTATTATTGCCTCTAGGGCATATTTCCTTCACGGACCTGGGTAAAACATTGTGTCCCTTTGTCCACTGTTACCTCGATCCTCAGACCCATAGCTTGCCCCCCCCTACCCGAGATCTGCCGGTTTTGATACCGTTATTGGTGCTTTCTGAAAGTACAAGTGCTCCCTGGGTGATTATGGTAATTAATGTCAACATATCTCTTGTGGGACTAATATTTTCATCAAGTATATTTCAGATAAGTTCAACATTACAGTGGCATGGACAAGAGGATGTGGAACCCTTTCAAGAGGCTAAGGATACATATTGGCAACAAGCTCAAGACTCTACATTTTCATTTTAGCGATCCAAGATCACATTGAGTCTATGGGAAAGCCAATACTATTAAAAGGGGATGAGGTGTTGCTTAATGACTTACTTGCTCAAAGTGTTTAGTGATATGCTCCAAAGCACTCATCCACTTTCTCATTTCCACATGTGTCCTAAACCTAAAAGTCAAACTCGTCCCCACCGATTTGATCTACCCGGCGCCACCGAGGTCATTTGACATAGCCACTTCCACAAACCCTAATCACTTTGATCTCACCGATGGGATCTGTGTCTCACGGAGATGGGCTTGCAAACTCTGTGTTGCCTGTTGTAATAATTTTGGTCCCATCGAGATATGCAATCGGTCCCATCGAGTTTGCCTGACCCACTCTCTGTTTTGCTTATTACCAAAATCGATATCACTGAATTTGTGTAATCGGCCAAACCGAGTTGAGGTTTTACCCTAACCCTAGACATCGGTCCCACCGAGTTGACCTTGTCGGTCCCACCGAAAATCCTAACGTTCACATTTTGAACTGAATCGGTCTGACCGAGTTTTACTGTTTGGTCTCACCGAGTTTGGGAATCTGTGTGTAACAGTTAGATTTTGTGTGGAGGCTATATATACCCCTCCACCCACTCTTCATTCATGGAGAAAGCCATCAGAACATACCTACACTTCCACTACTCATTTTCTAAGAAAGAACCACCTACTCATGTGTTGAGACTAAGACATTCCATTCCAATCATATGAATCTTGATCTCTAGCCTTCCCAAGTTTCTTTCCACTCAAATCATCTTTCCACCATAGCCAAATCTGTGAGAGAAAGTTGAGTGTTGGGGAGACTAACATTTGAAGCACAAGAGCAAGGAGTTCATCATCAACACACCACCTATTACCTTTTGGAGAGTGGTGTCTCCTAGATTGGTTAGGTGTCGCTTGAGAGCCTCCGTCAAGATTGTAGAGTTGAACCAAGAAGTTTGTAAGGGCAAGGAGATCGCCTACTTCGTGAAGATCTACCCGAGTGAGGCAAGTCCTTCGTCGGCGATGGCCATGGTGGGATAGACAAGGTTGCTTCTTCATGGACCCTTCATGGGTGGAGCCCTTCGTGGACTCACGCAGCCGTTAGCCTTGATGTCTCCATCAACATGGATGTACGATAGCACCACCTATCGGAACCACGCCAAAAATCTCCGTGTCTCAAATTGCGTTTGCACACTCCAATCCCATCCGTTTACTTTCTTGCAAGTTGCATGCTTTACTTTCCGCTGCTCATACACTCTTTGCATGCTTGCTTGAATTGTATTGTGTATGGTTGAAATTGTGATAATTTCCAACCTCAACTTGAAAAACTTAAAAACTGCTAACTTTACTTGTTGAGGGTCTATCCCCCACCTCTAGATACCTCTTCTCTATCCTTTCAATTGGTATCAGAGCGTTGGTCTCCATTGCTTTGGTTTAATCATCATTGGAGGAATATGGATGAGTCTACATTGGGGAGCATTAGACGTAGAGTGCCTACGCTTTATGGAGAGTTCTATAGTGAGTGAAAAAATGAGATGCTTGGAAATTTTCATGAATATCACTTGAACAACCTTAGAACTACTCCTTGTGAACCCCTTGTTGACCCCTTGCATCCTATCCCTGATGAGTCTATTGGCATGGTTCACAACCTTAGAACTATCAATCTTATCACCAGAGGTTTGCCTAGAAATTTGATTAGTCACTTGCCAACTCTTGATTGCGCCTATACTATATGGAGATGTCTTGAGGAATGATTTCCGGACTATTCCTTGAAAAACTTAGATGAGATTCTTCATAAGTCTATTTCCTTGAATAAGATGAATCCCAATGATCCTAAGTTTGGAGATTGTTTATTTGAGCTTACAAATCTTATGCGTGCCAAAGGAGATGTTGGAATCATTAGCAATATCATTTCCGAAGCTATTAGAATTCATAGAGGTGAACATTGTCAAAATCATATATCTAATGAATTACTCTCTCTAGGAAATGATCATTTGCAAGACGATGATGAACATGGATACTATGATGACACTACTAGGGAAAACCCTACTAGTAGCGTGGGTTTTGAGGCTAGTAGCAGCGCGGGTGGCCGTGCTACTAATAAGGCGCTACAGCTAACTTATAGTAGTAGCGCGGTCCGTGCCCGCGCTACTACTGTTGACGATATCAACAACGCTTTTAACGAACGCACTACTATTAATATAGCTGTAGCGATTTCGCAGTCCCTCACTACTGCTATATCTTTCATCATTTCCCCCCGTACCCCTTCCCTTTCAGATACTAGATACTAGGTACTGCTACTAGATATCAAATTCATAAACCATTACTGGGTAGTACTCCCTTCGTTCCAAATTATTCGCCATGGTTTTAGTTCAAACCACGACGAGTAATTTTGAACGAAGGGAGTACTAGATAACAATTTCATGCATAGTCAACATGCATCCTCAAGCAGTACAAGGTCATATCAACGGCGATCATCATATGTAGTTCTAGATGATATCGACGACGATCATCATATGTAGTTCTAGATGATATCGACAATGATCATCATATGTAGTTCTACATGATATAGCCACACACACATATGTAGTTCTAGATGATATCGAAGACAATCATCATCCTCAAGCCTTGGCGGTTGGTGTTCTTGATAGTAATTAGGATGGCCTGTCCAACACGAAGATTCTTGCCATCAAGGAATTTCTTCCACCCAACCAAGTTTAAGTGTGTGCGACCGTTCGTGTCCACGCGGTAAGTACAGGTTGTGACGGAGCCCCTTGCAGTAAGGCGTAGTCCAGCTGAGCCTTCTTCATCAGGCTCGATACCATAACTCACAGATATGCTCTTTGCCAATTTCTAAATAAGAAAAACATATCAATTAATAAATAGCCTCGCAAATAAGTACATATGGATTATCTACACTATTAATAGTTTCCTTAGATTCTACACTAATAAGCATGTGATCGAACTCTACACTAAAACATGTCATCGACTAGATTCCACACAACATACCATATCATTGGACTGTACACTAAGTATTTCATCGGATAATTTGCATTTGTAAGTATAACATACCATATCATGTCGATCAACCATGGTATTTGTCAGGCGGGTCACGAATGGCACCCCGAAAAAGTCAGCACGTGGCGGAATTATGTCCCACAGGTTGGACACCTCCTCCTCGCTCAACCTTGTTCTTTGAGCTACGATGGCTTCATGAAGTGGGTCCTCATCATCTTCATCGAGTGGGTCCTCATTATCTTCATCATCTTCATCATGTTCATCATCTTCATCATCTTCGTCATCTTCATCATCTTTCACCAGGTTGAGATAAATGACAGCCAGCTTGGGTCTTTCTGCTCTGAAGGAGAAGCTGATCAACTCACCACCAGTAAGACGCATGCGAGCGACGAAACGTGCCCATCCATCTCCTCCAATCTGCGACATATTGCGTCCTTTCTCGACCTCCATAGTGTACGGCCCCCCAGGAGCCTCAAATGTCACAGTGTCTCCTTTCAGCTTGTTGAATTTCAACCTCACATTGCATGGGACGATCTGTGTAAAATAAGAAAAATGACACATGCAGTAATGCCAACACTAAAAATAAAATAGTTATTACATTTCATCTAATTTTTTACCGCCGCATGATGGAAACTCGGCTGGAAGTAGATGCTGAACAGCTTGCCAGTTGCAAGGCTACTGGCGCACCTTGACTAGCACAGTTGACATAGTGGTGGTGGTGGTGGCGCCATTTTTCCTAAAGCAATATGAGCAAAGGATTAACGATCCACTTCACAGGAAAGAAAATCAGTACCATGTGATATTTTTGGTTCTTCCGCGAGAAGCAATTTGATGGACAATTATAATCCTAAGATCCAGTAACATATTAGATGACAAGGTACCACCTACATTTTGCCAAAAAGTAACTTATTAAAAAAACAAAAGCAACTACCTATCCATGTACAGAAAAAATAACAATAAAATGGTGCATACTAAATCAACTAAATGAACTAGCCTACTAAATCAACTAAATCAAAATGTTCTAAATCAACTAAATCAACTAGCCTACTAAATCAACTAAATCATATCAACTAAATGAAACTGTTGCATATCACTAGTAGAAAAGGGGGCAATGGTCCAGGCCGGGTCAGCCCATTAGTCCCGGTTCAATCCAGAACCTGGACCAATGGGGGCATTGGACCCGGTTCGTGAGCCCCGGGAGCCGGCCGGGCCACGTGGGCCATTGGTCCCGGTTCGTCTGGACCTTTTGGTCCCGGTTGGTGGGACGAACCGGGACCAATGTGCCTTGGTCCTGGCCCACCACCATTGGTCCCGGTTGGTGGCCTGAACCGGGACCAAAGGCTTCCCTTTAGTCACGGTTCAAGCCACGAACCGGGACCAATTAATTGCCTACATATACCCCTTGCCCGCGAGCAGAGCACTCACTGCTCTGTTTTTTGTGGCCGGAGAGGAGAGAGCTTTGTGGTGCTCTAGCTCACCTCCTATGCACAAGAGGTGTTCGATGGAATGTCCGAGGCACACTACTTAAGCTTTCTCCTCTCCAAGCTCGACCTCCAAGCTCCATTTTCCTCAATATTTGTCTAGGTTTAGCGGTCCGTCACGTCCCGTCCCCGTCTTCACCGCCGTCGATCGCCCGCGCCGATCTCGTCGCCGGCACCACCGTGGTGAGCCTCTTGTTCTTATCTTCTCACTGAAGCACACTACACAGTTCTACAGAATTCGGCCTTTGTGGCTCCGTATATGGAGGAACACAAGAATTTTCTACACTCCAAACACCCGGAGAAATCTGACGACTGGATTACACGTGAACAAACAAGGACTTTCGCCAGTTGGTTGCAGAAACGTGCCATGCACGATGGCGATATTGAAGATGATCTAAACTCGCTGTCCCAGTTACCATCTTCGAATATAATGACTTTCAAAGGGTACGAGATAAATGGGAATACATTTTACACGATCGCCCAAGATAAGAAGAGCACCAACCAAAACAGTGGTGTCCGCTTTGATGCAACAACCAACACGGGAAAGGAAACATATTATGGTTACATAGAGGACATATGGGAACTTAACTATGCAGGTGGTTTGAAGGTCCCTTTGTTTCGGTGCAAATGGGTCAATATGACACGAGGCGGGGTAACGGAAGACCCGCAGTACGGAATGACAACAGTGGATCTCAACAATCTTGCGTATGCAAAAGAACCATTCGTCCTAGCCAATGATGTGGCGCAGGTTTTTTATGTGAAAGACATGTCTACCAGGCCGAGAAAAAGAAAAGATAAGAAAGCGAATGGATCATACGACGAGCCAAAGCGCCACATAGTTCTTTCAGGGAAAAGAAACATCATGGGAGTGGATGATAAGACAGACATGTCAGAAGATTATAAAAAGTTTGATGAAATTGCTCCATTCGCAGTGAATATTGACCCGAGCATCCAGTTAAATGATGAAGATTTTCCATGGTTACGATGCAAAGGGACACACGCGAAGAAAAAGTTTCACACCCAAAAATCCGGGATGTGATCGGCTTCACTATCATCACTTTCTTCTGTGTTTCACACCCAGGAGGGAATCTCTGTAATAGTTAGGGTAGTTATGTGTTTTGGCATTTGAAACGCGAAGAAATTTTATGTGCAAACAAATTCTTTCATGCATTTACTATCTCTTTCGAAGTATCAGGGTTTCGGACAAAAACTCATCTGTTAGAAAGGCATTTCATTTTTTAAATAACCTAAGCATTACCAAATTGAATATAATGATAAAACACAATAATATTAAACATAAGAAAAAAGAATCACTGAAAAATCTTTTTTCAAAGTTAAGTTATTCACAAACTAGTGATTCACATAAATTTCAAATAATTCAAAATTTAAACTATTCAAATTTGAAAACTACCGGCACTAACAAAAAGTTTGTAATTTTTTGTACCTAAAGCAAAAATATTCAGAAAGAAACTCTAAATGCAGCAAAAAACAACTCAAAAATAAATAAAACTAAAAAAAGAAAAAAAATAAGAAAGTAAAAAAGCCCGCCTACTGGGCCAAAGCGGCCTGCATACGACTAGAAACACAACCTTCTGTTGGGCCAGGATGCAGGCCCGCAAAGGCCAGTAGGCCCACAGGGCAGCACTGAACAGGTAGGCCCAGTAGGCCTGCTTAGGAGAGGAGCTCGAGAGAGCTACCGCACTGGGGCTTATAAACCAGTGCGGTAGCCCTTCGACTAGCGAGGTGGGACTAAACTTACCGCACCGCACTGCGCCAGCGCATCCCTTTAGTACCGGGGCGTGGCACCAACCGGTACTAAAGGGGGGGTCTTTAGTACCGGTTGGAGCCACCACCCAGTACTAAATGGGGGCGCTTCCCGCCGCTTGGCCTGGCCAAAACAGACCTTTAGTACCGGGTTGTGGCACCAACCAGTACTAAAGATCTGTCGTATATATACAACAGTTGAAAAAAATCACTTTCCCTCTCTGTTTCTTCCCTCCGTCGCGCTGCCCTACCCCGATCGACGTCGTCCCCGTCGATGTCGCCGCCCCCGCCCCTTGTCGCCGACCCCGGCCGTTCCCACCCCTCGTCGCCGCCCCCGTCGACGTCGCCGCCCCGGCCGTCCCCGTCCCCGTCGTCCCCGTCGCCGCGCCCCGGCCGC
>NC_041386.1:690261284-690280605 GCF_002162155.2 Triticum dicoccoides
TCGCCCCGTCGTCGCCGCCCCGTCCCGTCGCCCCGTCGTTGCCTCGCCGGTGAGCTCACCCCGGCCGCCATGTTCACACACACACACACACATTACACACTACACACACACATTATAGAATTTTTTCTGTTTTTTAGTTATAGAAATGTTAGAAATTATTCTTTTTTGTAGTTATAGAAATGTTAGTTATATAGAAATGTTATAAATTTTTCCAGTTTTTTAGTTATAGAAATATTAGAAATGTTATAATTGTTTCCTGTTTTTTAGTTATAGAAATATTTATAAAAATGTTAGCAATTTTTCTGTTTTTTAGTTATAGAAATATTAGAAATGTTAGTTATATAATCAGAAATGTTAGAAATTTTAGAATTAGTTTTAGTTAGATGAATTAGATTAATGTCAAATTGTTAGAATTTGCATATAGAATGTTAGATTAATGTTACTTTTTGCGGGCATATAGTATTTGTTCTCGACGATATGCCTGGCCCGCATCCTCGCCGTCGACCCGTTTGTGACGACGTCATGCTTCAGAGGACCCATGTCCGGGACTGGGCTCCGCGGGGCTGGCACTGGGAGGTGCTACCTGGAGGGGCGCGCCGCTTGGTGAGGAACCCAGCCTCGGGTCCCATCGTCGACCCTGATCTCCTTTGGTGGCGTTCGCATGGGCCACATTCGGTGCAGAGGCAGCCGGCCCCGCCGGAGGTGGTGCGTCGCCGTGTCAGGGAGGAAGACGAGCATGTCCATCGCTACATGGCTGCTATGGACGACGTCAGGTTCTCCACTACTTGGCAGGTTCTTTGGGCAGATGACCGGAGATATGATCCTGTGATGGTTCCTTCTCTTTGGGTGTCCAGCGCCCGCGCCCCAGGAACCGTGAGTGGTGCCCTAGATTCTTCTATAGTACTCGATCTTTATTAGGTACCTAGCCAGTGATGTATTCGATATATAATATTCGAGACGATGTATTCGAGATTATATAGACGATGATGTATATTCGAGATTATATATTAATCGAGACGATGCATATATATTATGTACTATATGATTCAGTTTTTCCTTATTGATTGCATCGATGCATTGTAATTTGAATACTAAATTGTTCTATATTTCTTCTGTATTAGTTAAGTAAAAGCTATGACGGACAATACCGGCAGAGACAGAGAAGAGGAATTGTTCCACATCATACGCAGTCCTGGCAGGCTAGATGATCTGAATGAAGCAGATGACGGCTCCCAATATCTGAACAATACCGGAGAGGGTGATGAAAAGATATTCGATCTCGACGACCGAGCCGATGAAGTCATGAACTATGATTCTGATTATGATGACACAAACAATGTTTATGATGACACAGAGAATGCTGATTTTCAAATAACAAAGACTACCGGCGAGGTATATTTATATAAGCATGCATCTGGTAATCATCACATGTTTTTTTAAGATATATGAACGAATCGATCTTCTTCTTTCAGCCTCCAGATCGAGCAAATCTGCTTCTACAGACAGCAGGACAAAGCGAGGCCCGAGCAGATTGTTGAAGGATGGTGTAAAGTACAACATCGAATCCGTCAAACCTAGTGGCAAACCCTTGACGCCTAAGAACATTGCAAACAAGTGGACTCGTCAGTGCGGAGTTCTTGTGAAGGACAAACTCCCGATCTCCATTCAAGAATGGAAAAAGTCAAAGACTAAACGTCCAGGTGTTACTTGGGTCGACGACAGAGCCAAACAAGACCTTTGGGATTCTCTGATGGAACATTTCACCCTACCAGATTATTTCACTAAATCAGATGTGGACAAAGTGAAGGGCGCTGCTCTTAAGAAGATGGCAATTGCATTCAACACCCACAAGAAAACTGTATGGGCCGACTACCTCGCCGCAAAAAGGAATACTCCAGAATTCACGGGAACACTGAAGAAGCAAAGAGAACACTGGGACGATTTCATGAAATTCAAGGATTCAGAAATATCTAAGGAACGGTCGATAAAAAACAAGGCCAATGCCGCAAAAAAGATGCAGTTCCATAGGCTAGGTCCAGGTGGCTACGTGGTGGGAATGCCTAAGTGGGATAAGTCTGAGCAAGAGATGGAGGGTGCAGAGGTCACTCCGATTACTACGAGCTGGCCCCCCAGGTGCAGAACTTGGTTATATGCGCATGGGGGGCGTTGGACCTGAAGACAGGCCTGGTTTCGAAGAAGGCAAGTCTAAAAGGAGCCGAACAAAAGATACTTGACGCAATAGAAGAAGCTCGAGCGAGGGTGTTAACGCCCAACAGAGAGAACGACGAGCTTACGCACGCCCTGGGAAATCCTGAACACCCGGGAAGAACACGAGGCATGGGCGTTATTCCCTGGTATGAGGGCTTTTCGGACTGGAATGACGATTACAGGTCCCGTGCAAGAAAGAAGATGGAGGAGGAGAAGAAGAGGAAGCTGGAGGAGGAGCAGAGGAAGCAGGACGCAGAACGCCTTCAAGGCCTAGAAGCAAGGCACGCAGACTTGGCACTCAAATTCCAGCAGCAGCAGCAGCATCAGCAGCAGCAGCAGCAGATCGACTCACTTAGCCAGGAAAGGGGGTCTCAGCAGCGGCAGCAGCAAGCGGATGATCGTCCATCATTGGATAGCACCGTATCATCCATGCCGAGAAGCAGCGTTGGTTCTGCCCCGAGCGACACACTGCTGGATACATACCACCCTGTGGATTACATCATAGAGAACACTAACAGTGAGCTACACTCCAAAATGAAGAACATATCCATGAAGGTGGCGGACGGCGTTGCTTTCACAATTACCCCTGAAGCAACCTTCTATTGCATCCCGATTCCAGAGGGCTATGCTCGTGTCATGGTTGATGAAGTGGTGGAGCCATATTTGATGCTTGTACTTGACATTGCTGGAGGTGACGGCGAGCGCACACTGGGAGAGGCCGTACATCGTATCATCCTATGGAGAAAGGATTGCATCATCTTTCCAAGTCCACCGACACCGCATCGTCTGCCGACTCCTCCTCAAAGTCCGCCACCGAGTCAGCAGACTCCCGCTCCTCCAATTCCACAAACGCGTGAGCCGACTCCTCCTCGAAGTCCACCACCTCCTCCAAGTCCCTGAACGCTTGAGAAAACTCCTCCTCCTTCATGTCCAGCACAGCGTCAGGCCACTCCTCCTGCTTCAAGTCCGGCACAGCGTCAGCCACGTCCGCCGTCTCAGCAATCGCAGAAGAGACACACCGCAGCTATGGTGCGTAGTGGTACGAGTCGAGGTAGTACAGGAAGTACAGGCAGAGACAAGCGATATAAATATGGTCTAAGTCTCGCTCCTCTTCCTCAGAGGCCTTACGACATGACCGAGGAGCAAAACGCAGCCATAGTGCAGGCCCAAGTGGACGCCCATTTTGGACCGAAACCGGCACCACCGCCAAAGGAGAAAGTGCCTGAGAAAACGATTGACCACTTCATTCGTATGGCTAGAGCACCAGCTCCCAAGCCTGTTGACTCAGACTATGAGTGTCAAATCAGGAAGCTACATCGAGCACGGCTACAGAAGGAAGCGAGCTCGAGCCAACAAGCAGCTGGCAAAAAATGCGGGAAAACCGTTCCCCAGCTGGGAGAACAGGCGGCGCAAGTGATCCCCCCGCTTGTTGTGCCAACAACACATGAGAGGAGTACGTGTGCCAAATATTATTCTGGGCAAACCGTTAGCGTTCCCCAGTAGGGCGATGTGGTAATAACGGAGGAGCATATAATGCAGGCTGAAATGCTCAAGATCTCTGTTGGACAACTCCTCAAAATCGAGTCCATGTCTCCGCTAAGAGAATCGGAAATAAAATGGAAATATGTCCGGGGCCAACCTTTGGTCCATCCAGACAAGATCAAGGAGCTCCCAACGAGAATGTATGAATTGCATCAATGGTACACGAACATTACCAAGATTTCCAATCGAGTGTCCCTCATGGTGAATGTCAAGGAGGAGCATTATTACCACGAGAAAGCTCTGGCCATTGAGTATCCAGAAGTATTTCAGTTATACAATCAAGACGCACTCAACAAGTCTATCGTCAGTTGCTATTGTCTATAAGTGATTTCTTTCTGTAATTTAAGTCTCAAGCTAGTTATGTAGTGATAATTTTGATCAATCATTACATGTAATTATCCTCACTATTTTCTTTTCTGTGGTATTATATGCAGGATGAAGATGTATGAAATGAAAAAATCTGGACGCTATGGCATTGGGTTCATTGACCCAAATACCATTAATGAGGACATATGGAAGCTTCCATTTTATCAAGCAGGTGTAGAGGAAAGCATGCTAGAGTTCTTGAAGTGCCTCAATAGCAATGAAGATATACTACTTCCTTACAACTTCTCATGGGTGACACTGTCTTATACTATAAATTCTGTTTTTGCTTACTAGCTAGTTAGATGTTAATAATTAAGTGTATACGGTTTATGGTAGTTGATTAATTTTATGCACATGCCCGTTTAATTAAGACATGCAAACGTGTGCGCATGCAGTTGGCACTGGGTCTTGATAGACATTAAAGTTGAGGAAGAAAAAGTTGAATTACTAGACTCACTAACTAAAGAAGATAAAGACTTCACCATCGTGAAGGGGATAGTCAACAGGTACAATCATTATTAACTATATATGTCTCGGTCTATTATTAGTTCGTCATTTCCTGATATGAACTATTTAATAACCCCTTTATTAATTTTCTTTGCCGGCGGGAAGGGCATGGGCAAAGTTCATCAAGGTGACTCCAGGCGACTGGAAACAAAAGTTGTTTTGGCATCGACCAAAGGTAAGTAATTAAGTAGTACTAGCTAGCTACCATCTTTTTAATTCTTGTTTCCATATCATTAATTAATTATCATGCTTGATTAATCATTATCTGGTTCAATTTCATTCTCATAAAGGCCCTGAAGCAGGCACCGGGGAATAATTTGTGTGCATTCTACGTTTGCGAGAATATTCGCATGATGGCGTCCGAAAGGAGCAGATCTGATAGACAGGACTGGGTACGTTTGTCAGAATACTATTCACACCATTATCGATATTTAGTCACACAACTAACACACATGCATATTGATCTCATTCTTAACAGTTCAGAGAGGTGCAGGATAAGCTCCTACCATCGGACCGCATACTAGCACTTCAAGAGGAAATAGACGGATTTTTGCTCGACCAGGTCATAGATCCCAAAGGAGAATACTATTACCCGCTACCGCCCCCATGAACCACTTGTCATCGTGCTCCGGAGGCACCAAGACAACATATGTAGAAGAAATTGTATATGTATATACATGTGTATGTGTGAATAATTAATGGTGTTGGTTGTGTGTGTGTGTGTGTATATATATGTGGTTCTACGTACAAGAAAATCTATTTATATATATGCATAAGTGTACAATTTGTAGTATCGTGAAATACCAACAAAAAAATGGAATGGAAAATAAAGCAACCCCCCCCCCAAACATTTAGTACCGGTTGGTGTTACCAACCGGTACTAATGTCTTACGCGCACACGGGTCTGGCTCGTGCCACGTGGTGTCACTTTAGCGCTGGTTCGTGACGAACCAGTACTAAAGGGGGGGGGGCTTTAGTCCCCACTCTTTAGTGCCGGGTTGGCAAACCGACACTAAAGGCCATTACGAACCGGCACTAAAGGCCGGTTCTGCACTAGTGTTGTCTTGGGGTCTTGTCCAATGTCTCGCCAACACTCACAAAGAAGCTTGTCCTCGGCCGCCGTGTACGCCTTCGCACGCTTGCTCTTGCGCTTCGGCTTAGGACCGACGGCTTGGTTGGCGAGCTCGTCCTCGAACAAAGGCTCCACGTCGATGTCGCACTCGTCCTCTTCCTCTAGCCCGTAGTCGTCTGGGAACTCGTGGTCGAGGGGGAAGCCGTCCAGGTCGATGCCGACCTGATCACGCATGAAGGCCGCCTGGTCGGGATCATAGCCAGCGGCCGGCATGAACGCCCCGCGGCCGTCCTGGCTTTGTGTCTCGTCGGCATCGTAGCCAGTGGCCGGCGCACCGCCCTCAAAGATGAGGTTCTGCATGTAGTCCTCGTCAGTGGCTCACGACATTTCCTCGAACAGGTTGCGGGCATCCGGGAGCACGCCGGCCGGCGTCTGCCGCGCGCGTTTCCTCACGCCGCCGAATGACGAGCCACCGGGGTGGAGTTGAGGTCGATGGGCGTGGGCGCGGGCGTGGAAGGCGCGATCACGCTCACTTCGGGTGAGCACTCCCCGGAGAGACGGGAGGCATGCGGGTAGACGTGGAAGCCGGGGATCGGGTTGCAAGCCGACCCGCGGGACGAGTCGGGCAGCACCATCCGAGGAAACGCCGACGAGCCGGTGCTGGCCGCTGCGACGGCGGCTTGGACGAGGCCGTGCTGGCTAGGGTTTAACCCTAGCATGTAGAGCGCCTCCCTCGTTGTTGCCGCGACGCGGGCGTTGGTGACCTCCTGCTGCGCGGCGGCGACGACGGCGGCCTGAGCGGCGGCCTCATCCCTCGCGTCTGCGGCGTGCCTCCGGCCCTTCCTCTTGGCCGACTCGTGTGCCCGTTGTTCGGGCGTCAGCGCCTTCTTTGGCTTGGTCGTGGCGGCCGTCTTGCGCGGGGCACGAGGCTTGCCCTTCCCGGCGGGGGCGGCGGTGTCGGACGAGGCGAGGGAGGCGAGGCCGGCGGCGGCGTCGAGGTCGAGGTCGAGGTCGAGGTCGATGGCGTCGTCCATGATTGGGACGGGAGCGAGCGCGCGCGGGCGGGAGCGTTTTTTGAAAAATGGGGGGAAATGACGGTGGCTGCCACCAGCTGGAGTTGCTCTAAGTATCCTCAGCTGGTCAGCTACTCTGGGTCGACCCGAGCACTGGGCAAATGGAATGTAACATGTAATGAAGCACACCAGCTGCCTGGTTGATCTGTCCTGCCGAGCTGCCGTCGTCGACGGAACGACAAAGCTTGGTGCAGGCAATGCCTAACCAACCGGACTCAGCCTGGGAATGCGGGCCGGCCAAGGAGGCCATGGTGACGCCGTGACCGTGAGCGAGAGTGAAACTTAAGTTGAACATAACTTCAGTTTGTTGAGCAGGGTCTGCTAACCTAGTTTCTACTCCCTCCATCTCATAATGTAAAACGTTTTTCGATTTTAGTGTAGTATCAAAAAACGTCTTACATTATGAAACGGAGTGAGTACGTGCCAACTCACACGTACACTAGTCACGTCGCTGATTTGGTCGTTCCCCCTAGAGAGAAAACCAACATGTGACATCAAACCCACCGCAATTAGCTTCAGGTTACCTGCGTCGATGCCGTCACCTTCTTTTGACATACCTACGCTCCGCACTGCACCTAGTGATGCAAGTGGACGGCGTCAGCGAAGCGAAATTTGCACCAATCTTCATTGCATTAATAACTGTGTTAGTTATATTTTTTTTCGTTTGCGGACGGTATGCGTGTGCTTCCGCGTGGCAGCGGGTTCAAGTATCGTCCACCTTGTTATATATCGGCTTGCTGGGCACCCCATTCAGCATAATTCTCATGGAAGATGTTGCAAGCAAGCCGCAGATCCATCCTGTCCACCGTCGGCCAAATCACATGCTATGCATTACCTCCAACAGGAATGGCCATTGGAGGGAGTCAAAAGCTTTCGATATGTCCAACTTCAAGAGAACAGTAGGATCCTTCAAAGCATGTAACCGTCAAGCCATGCCTTGTACGAATTTTTCATGCAAGTATCTACCCTTCACAAAGGCACTGATGTTTGACCGCCAAGTGTGGCAGGCCCTCCACAAGTCTTGTGGCGAGCACCTAATCAAAGATCGCCCATTGATCTACCTTTGGTAGCAATGACACCAGTGCTTTATTGATGGCTGGCAGTGGCGGAGCTTAGTGTGGTGTTGGGGGGGGGGGGCTGTGCCCCCCAACCTTGCACAATTCTCTGAAGAAGAGAAAAGGGCTTAGCCGGAAGAAACAAGGCAGTGGATTGTGAAATCCACCATGAGCAGGTTCAATTCCCGTCGTTCGCATTAGTATTTTGCCCCCTCAAATGTTCACATTTTCTGTTTTGCTCCCTCGGGATTTTCCGTGTAGCTCCGCCACTGACGGTTGGCATGCCACGTTACACCCCCACGGTAAAAAGCATCCAAAGCCCTTAACAGATCAAGCTTGATTATGTTCCAACAGGCATAGAATCTATTCATGAACCCGTCCGGTCCAGGTGCTTTGGTTGCAGTCTCAGGGCTGGTTTATGTCTAGTGACGTATCAGTCACTTTTTTTATTAGCCTGTTGTCAAAAAATAAAAAACATCTCACCTTTTTTTTAACATGTTGATGGATACTTGCTGTTGGGCCGTCGAGTACTCCGTCATACTTGCTGTTGGTCCTTGACTAGTCGTCTCCCGTTTCTCAAAAAAAGAAAGACTAATCGTCTCCCTCATTAAAAAAAACTTGACTTTGGGTCTGCCTCGGCTGCAGAGGTGACAGATCTCCGTCGCCGCTGCAGCACATCGGCCAGCGGCCCTCCTCCCGGCGAGGATGCTTCCTCCATCTCCATCTCCATCTCCAAAGCTATGGCCGCAGATCCGCGTTCACGCGGGGAAGAGAGTCACTTGGGTGCTCCCCGTCCCCGGTCAAAGAAAGAGACAACTCCGGCGAATCTTTCTTCCCCTCTGGCGCGCACACTCGACCACATCCAGTCCACACCTCGTCGCCGTCGCCGTCGCCGTAGCCGTCGGTACTTATTAGGCCGCGAGTCTGCTACCACTCGATTCAGAGAACAAAAAAAAGAATCTGCCCCCCTTCTTCATTGTGCCTATCTCTTCTTCCTGGCAAGCGTCTTCCTCCTTGCTTCCCGGTCACCGGCGGCAACGGCGTCCCTTACAGACGGCGTTGATACAGGTCAGTTTCGTTATCCCCCTCCCCGTTTCTCTCCGGCGGCCTCTGCTTCACTGACTACTTCCTCTCCAATAGGCTCTGAGAACCGCGTCAGTGTTATCGGTGTCCCCGTGAGATCCGCCCGGGCCAGCAATGGCGGCAGCGGCAGCCGTCGTCGGGGGCATGGTCGCCTCGGGTGTCATCAAGGTGGTGATAAAACAGATCGGATCCGCCATCGGCGGCAAGATCAAGCTGCACAAGAACCTGAAGTGGGACCTGGAGAAGATGAAGATGACGCTGGAGTCGGTCGAGGCCGCGCTCAGCGACGCCGAGAGGCGCTCCATCACCGACAGCTCGGCGCTGCTGTGGGTGAACCGGCTCAAGGCCGCCATGTACGACATCTCCGACATGCTCGACGACTTCGAATCTGACACCCAGTCCCTGGTATGTTCATTTGGTTGCCATCAATCTGGATCTGAACGTTGTTGCTTTCCCACCCCCTAGGATATGACTGATGAATCTGAATATATCTAGATGATGAACTAGATCTGGATTTCTTTTTGTAGTCAAGGAAATTATATGTAACTAAATTCATCATCCTAAAAATCTGGATTCCTATAGTGAAGTAAATTATCTAAACGAATCTGAATTTATTTAGATATCCTCCTGTTCTGCTATACGGATAGGGCCATACTTGTTAGTATGTGATGGAAGTCCAGACCAGTGGCATGTGCGCTTTTCATGATTTAAATTGCAACTGCATCTCACAAGATTGCCACCGCGTGCATGTCCTTTTCATGTCTTCAGTGTTACTGACGGATCAAGTCATTCCTCTTGCAGATCGGAGCTATGAGGAAGAAGATCAGTATGCCAGACAAGATGAAAAAGATGCAAAAGCGTCTACAGAAGATAACAGAGGACCATCAGAATTATCGTCTTCCGCCAGAAACTCGAACCAATGAGCAGCAACTTCCTGATATCCGGGAAAATGCAGGGACTATGGTGGAAGCAGAAATCATAGGGAGGACTGAGGAAAAACTGGAAATCTTGGCTCGATTATCTGGGAGCACCACTGAACATACCACCTTTGTTCCCATATGGGGCTTGGGAGGAATTGGAAAGTCCACCTTGGCAAGATTGGTTTACAATCATCCTGAGTTTGAAAAACACTCTCGGGTATGGGTCTATGTTTCCCAGACATTTGACTTGAAAATAATTGGCAACACTATAATATCACAACTATCAAGACAACAGAGCCAACAGATACTTGATCTGCACAGTATTAACATTCGCCTTCAAGAGCTACTTGCTGAGAAGAAGAATGCTCTGATCATTTTGGATGACCTGTGGGAGAAGCGTCCTTCTCAACTTGAAGAATTAAAGTCTATGCTGAAGCAGGGTAAGGGGTGCAAGGTGATGGTTGTAGTTACCACACGTGATGAAGGGATTGCAAATGAAATCTCCACTGTGCGGCCTTACAACTTACCTCAATTGTCAGATGAGATGTGCTGGGAAATAATGAGCCAAAAAAGTAAATTTGAAACAAGGGACGACAAAGAGCGGTTGGAAGCGATTGGAAGGGATATTGCAAAAAAGTGCAAAGGCGTAGCTTTAGCTGCTCAATCACTTGGACACATTTTGAGGTCCAAGTCGTATGGAGAATGGAATTCGGTCAGAACCAATCATATCTGGAATCTATCTACTTCTACAGATGCATCATCTAGTCATGAAGTGCTTGGATCCTTGTTGTTAAGCTACAACTTGATGCCTCCATACTTAAAGTTGTGCTTTGCTTATTGTGCAATCTTTCCAAAGGGCCACAAAATGATTAAAGATGAGTTAATTCATCAATGGATTGCTCTTGGATTCATGGAGCCATCTAGTATATTCTCTTAGTGGCAACTCGGTGAGAGTTACATTATGCAGCTTCTGGAGATGTCATTTCTTCAACATTCAAAGGTGAGTTGATTAATTCATTCCTTCATAGTTAATTGTGATATTATTTTATTTAATGTATGCACGATTCGGATATGATGTGGATTTCTTCATTGGGAAGTTAGCACACAGATGCCGAGTGGAAAGATGGAGGGTTAGATGTCCATGTGCACCAACTGTAGAATAAGCAATGGTAATGATGGGCATTGGGCACGGAATTCATGACCAGCCGTCACCTTCACATGACGCAGTGTGAGAAAAGTCAAGGAGGACTAGACTCAGACTGTCACAGTGTGGATGGTCGCTCTCTGAGACTTCTCACCCTCACCGCCAACTAGCCGTTAGAGAGAAATCTGTAGGTTCAGTATGTTCCACAGGCAGCGGTGAGATGGTATTCGCGGCGGCATGGGTGTTGCTCGTGCTGGCGGTGCCCATCTCGAGAAGCGGCAATGGCCGGCATAGCCTCATCACATCCCTCTAGGTGCTCTCTCAGGCACGGCTTTTATCGCTGTCCTGTTGCTGGTACGAGTAGGAGATGTGCTTTGTGTCCTATGTGGTGGTCATGTTGTTTGTTCGGGACTACTCCCTCCGTCTAGGTGAGTAAGTCATCTTAGGTTGTGCACCGTGACCAAGGAGGGGGAAATGAGAGACATTAATGTTTATTTGCTAATTAATAGCATTGCATGCAATGAACTAACCACTGCATGTCGTGTTTGATAGTCTCAAGTCATTAAAAGCATGCACACCCCTTGTCTCTTATTGGTTGATATGTGAAGAAACAAAAAACGAGGTAGAAGTTAATGCACCGTGCCTTAGTATTTTGGGATTATTTGATTTTCATAAGATGACTTACACACCTAGACGGAGGGAGTAAAAGAAGCAAGAGGGAGGGGGACGGGAGGGGGAAGGGGTTTGCATTAAACGCCCCAAAGATATCAGGATTATTTATTTATTTTGCAAAAGAAAGCTACTGAGAAGGACCATTATTATCTAGTCCTGAGTTGGCATGTCACACAGGCTACGGTTATGCCCGTGAACCGGTATGTAAACAGTTTACACATAATTCGAAGTTAATTGACTTCTTTAAAACATGTTGTGAATTTAGTGGTTAAATTGCACATCTCAGTTAAGTTGTGTGACTAATAGTGTTTATCTCATTGAGAAAAGGAGGGGGGCATTTCCTTTTCATTGGATTGCCTTTTATTGGTTTGGAATTTCCACATTTTATAAGAGGGTTGAAATTCTTTTGTAGTCAAGGGAGGGTCTCCTTTTATTTGTGTGACCATGTGATTGTGTTAATATTTTCCTGTTATTTTAAAATTGTTCAAGTTGCCCTTTTAGTACAACTTTTTTTTAAATTTGGTGGGGTGAATTTTCCGTTGTTAGCCAGGCTATGGCTAGGGATTATATTTTCTGTTTGTTTGTGTGGGAGCGTGTCTTCTTTTGGATGAGAAATCTGGTGGGCCAGTAGGAGTTGTGTTGGAGCAGGTTGTTAGAACTAATCTTGTTACTAATGCTAGGTTTAGATTATTTCTTGGTTTTTCTAGAGTCATGCATGTAGTCGTGTCCATATACTGGGCTGTCGGCAGTGCACTCACATAGGAGTTCATGTGTGTGCATGCAAGCGAGTAGTGGGTCAGATTAGTTTGTTGATGTAGTCACGCATGGAGTTTGTTAGCTAGTCATGTGCATGTGCATGCTGGCCGTTGAGTGGACGATGCGCAAGTAGTGGATGTATGCGTGATGGCCGAGTCTTGTGTGCATCGTGGAGAGATTCCAGGGGTGCATCGCCTTGCCGTAAGTTGAGGACCAGGATATGTGTGCGAGTCGTTATCTTGTACTGCCTATTTAAGTCAAGAAAGGAATGAGAAAAGAAGCCGTGAGGGCTGGGAAAAACAATATAGCGCTTGTGCTCACAAGGAAGAATGCTTCAGCGCAAAGACCTTGGTGCTCTCCTCGTGTGTGTGTGTGTGTGTGTGTGTGTGTGTGTGTGTGTGTGTTTCCTAGGAGTTTCTTCCACTGGTGTGTGTTCTGGAGATAAATTCCAACAGAGTAGTGAGAGGAAGAACAAGAGGCGCTGCACGAGGAGGCGGCGCCAACACAGGTTACTCGTGATACTAAATCTTAAAGATTAACTTAATGATCTAATGGTCTAATTAATTTTGGTGATGTGTATCAGTATAGTTGTTCGTATAGTGCCTCAAATTCGTGTATATAAAGAAAGCTTGGAGTATGTTACTATAAATGTAAATATTTTTTATGGTTTGTGATAGAATGCTCTCATTTTATTGATATAGTCCAATTTGTACAAGATAAATGTAATATTTTGGAGTTCAAGCTCTTATTTTACTTTTCATCTGTGTGTAGTTTTATAATATGAACGACATTAGATTAGAATAAAATTTTGTTGATGATTAAGTCATTACAACGTAAGCAATAGGTTAGATGGAAAAAGAAGTAGACTAAACTCTGAATTCCAAACCGAGATTAACATCCGGTTAGTTATCCTCTAATTATTCGTCCCAAGAACCAATTGTGCATAACCTATATCCTTGCATCAGTAGTAAAACTTTAACTGCAAGTCTTACACCATTGTATATTATCGTGCAGGCTGAAGTCGAATATTACCACCCAAACAACACTATCACACTGTTCACAATGCATGACTTGGTGCATGACCTCGCAAGGTCAGTCATGGCTGACGAATTTAACTTGGCGGGCCCCAACTGTCGCTATGCATGGAACATAGATTGCACGAAGCCACTAAAGTAATTCATAACTTCACCTGAAAAGTTAAGGGCGCTGAATATTATGTTCGCTGGAACCTCATGGCCTAAGCTCCATCCTGATGCAATTACAGCAGCAAAGTACGTCCGTATCTTGCATGCATCAGTCAATTCGTGTAGGTTGTTCGCTTCTATTGGTCAATTGAAGCAGTTGAGGTATCTTAGTGCTCCAAATATCCGTGGTCGATTGGATCTCGGGTGTATCGGTATGCTTCGAAAATTGAATTATCTCAACCTTCATAATTGTCAGAATTTGTCAGCATTGCCAGAGTCAATTGGTGAAATGGAAGGTCTGATGTATCTTAACTTATCATACTGTTCGAGTCTAAAAGAACTCCCACATTCGTTTGTGAAGCTCAAAGAATTGGTATATCTGAACTTATCAAACATTAATAATGTTTTAGGATTACCCGAAGCATTGGCTAACCTTACCAAACTCCAACAATTAGAATTAACAGCGTGTGAAAATCTCAGAGGGCATCCAGAAGTCATCAGCAATCTCACCGAACTCCGCTATCTGAGGCTATCAAGGTGCATGCATCATATATTTGACAGCTCATCAACAGATCAAACTGAGAGTTTCATTGACAGTATCTGTAGGCTTCCCAATATGGAGCAGCTGGACCTGTCTTTTAATGGCCATCCTCTTATTAGTATACCAGAAAGTGCTAGCTGCCTCCGGAAGCTAGTACTTAAGTGGTGCAGCCAAGTTGCAAGGCTTCCAGAATGTGTGGCTAAAATGGACCGTCAAAGCCTTTTTGGATTGTTGCCAATATTTTTTGTGACTGCCGATAATAGAAAATGTTACACCAACCTTGGCTTGCTTGAGCATGTAAATCCTGATAGGCTGGGCATTGAGGGACTTGAAAAGGTGAAGTCCCGAGAAGAGGCGCGGAGTGTAAAACTGACTGAAAAACAGAGGATTGAAGAATTGTCGTTAGTGTGGAACACAGAAGCTAAAAGATCCGTGGATGACATGGAGTTGCTGATGGAGCTAATGCCACCAACCGCTTTGCAAAAGTTTGGGATATATGGTTATACTAGCGTCAGCTTTCCAGACTGGCTAATGAGTATTGGCAATTATCTCCCTAATATTGTCGAAATGAAAATGTTTGATTTGCCCAACTGCAATAGTATTCCACCCCTCGCCCAACTACCACCAAACCTCCGGGTGCTTACTCTGGGAGGCATGGAAAGCCTGGAAGAATGGAACACGACACTATCTATTGGTGAGGATGAGCTCATGTTCCGTGAGCTTGAGAAAGTGAATATATATGGTTGCCCTAAGTTGAGGATAAAACCACACCTTCCTAGAGCTGCATCTTGGAGTATAAAGGGAAGTGATAATGTGCTCACATCATGGGCAGAGAGCGTGTCACACAATGATGCTTCCTCATATTCTTCTCTGGTAGGAGTGTCTACTTGTCTGAAAGTTGAAACCAAGGAGGTTCCTCTGCATCAGTGGAGATTGCTTCACCATCTACCTGCCATCAGTGAATTGCGCATCCGTCGTTGCTGTGATTTGACCAGCTCAACAGAGATCAGTTGGGCTCTCCGGTCCCTTAAATCACTGACATTGGAGTACTTGGCCCAATCAGAACTGCCCTTGTGGTTAGGAGAACTTACCTCTCTCAAGAAACTTCTAATTAGGGACTATCCTGCTATCACGACTCTGCCAAACAGCATACAACAGCTCACAAGCCTCCAAGAATTAGAAATTAACGACTGCCTTAACTTAGAGCAGTGGTGTGAAACAGAGGAGAACAAGACGAAGCTTGCTCACATAGAACAAAAGGTATGTGCCTTAACTTTGCACTTAGAAAGAACGTATTCCATCATCGGCAGCACCACATCTTTCTTTTTTCTGCTCTTCACTTCATTGATGATATTTTTCTAAGAAAAGAAACGTCTGGATATTCCATGCCCTTTATCTTGCGATTCTTCCTTTTTGCCGAAATGGTAATATTGACTCTGTATTTTATATATTTGGCAGAGGATCGATTTGCCCCCGAAGAGGGCTGCCATTCCTGCCAGCCGCCGATGTTCCCCACTCCGGTGGCCCTTGCTGCGAACGAAAATAAGAAAGTGATGCTGAAGGAAAGAAAGCGGACGCGCGAATCAGGATTTAGGCTGCTTGATTGAGTTGGTTGAGCCCACGTCCATCTGAATGAAAACTGCGTAGTAATTACTACCACGCGGTTCCAACCTACTCCTGGTATGTAAATCTACATGCTCTGAAGTAGAAAAGCTCTGAAGTGTGGGGATAATTGCATGTTACCTTCGTCAGCATATATTGTGCTACTTTGTTATCTGCTTCCCTTGGCAAAGAAAGTGTGATCTAGTCTCTCAAAAAGAGCGCTTCTCCTTTGGTTATTTGTTTTGTAGTCGTAGAGAGCCAGCTGTATGGTTTTCCTGACTATGCATGTTGGTAATAGTCTGAGCCCTTACACTGTCAATCCCATCTTCAGTGCAATGTATTCTTTCTGGTTTTATTGGATACAAGAAATTATGAAACCTAGTTAAGCCAACATGGCCTGACAGGGTTTGAAAGAATATCTGTAAAGCAGGGCTGAAACAGGGGCAGTCCTCAGATTAGTGTTTGTGATACCCTCCTTTCATTCCGCATAACCCTAGGTTAGTAGGTTGTTACGGCAACCAAATCAGCATGAGGTTCCAGTGGAACATCTAATGTGGGGTACATCTAAAACGTCGCACTGAACCTCGCGGAAGCACTCCATCGGGTGCACCGAGAGCAGCGGATCTGACGGATGTTCTTTGCTGCACTGCTCTTTGGCGTGTTATTTGGACCTTACAGAACCATCTTTGCTTTCAGGGGCGGCCGTCTCCTTGGGGAGGATGAGCCTGTAGTGTACTGTACCTGCATCGTCAAAGGAGGATCGTCTTCCTGCGCGACCACTCTCGGTCTGTGTTGTTGATGTTGATGAGATGCCTGCTGAATGCTGCTCTTGGAGCCATCGAAGAGGAGCACCTGGGGTTTTGTTCAGCCAGTTGGTGGATGCGCCGGACGAGCAACGGCAGCAATAACTGGTTCCTTTCTCGGAAAAAAGAAAGAAAAAAACACTGACTAGTTCCTGCGCCAAGACCGATTCATCATTTTATAATTGCGGAAATGATGTGTGTGTTCTTCATTGATGTTTGCTCCCTTTGCCGTATCATCCTTTAATAAAGTACCATCAACTGGTCAGCTATGCTCCCTCTGGCCTCTTGGTCGGCGGTCGTCTGTTTTTTTTTTTCTTGCGAGGTAAAAGGGAGTTTTATTCCATATTGATAGGGTTACAATCCAGAGGTAGTAATTGCTCTATACAATGGTCGTCTCCTGGTTGATCTGTCCCGCCGAGCCGACGTCATGGACGGAATGGCGAGCTTGGTGCAGGCAATGCGTTGTCAGCCGGACTCAGTCTGGAGGGAGCTGGGCGGGCATGTGCAGGATTCAGGCCGGCCAAGGGGGAGAAGAAGGTGACGGTGAGCGATGTTCAGCCGGAGGCTGAGCGAGAGTACAAGCAGAAACTTAAGTTGAACATAACTTCAGTTTGGTGAGCAGGGTCTGCTAACCTAGTCTGTCCGTCTAAACTCACCCTCTAGAGAGAAAACGAACATGTGGCTCGTTGTTGTTGCCCTCCGGCCAAAATACAGTAGGATGTCTCTGACCTGGATTCATTGCTTTGCAACCGCTCCATCTCGACCCTCAATCCAACGTTTTTTCTCTCTTTCTCACCTCAAACCCACCGTGATCAGCTTCAGGTTACCTGCGTCGACAGCGTCGTACGTCGCCTTCTTTTGGCAAAAGCGATCGGCGGGCTACACGGATTTCCACACTCTACGCGGAATCGGGGAACGAAATTGCTTTACATGTGATTTTTTCTCATCCGATTCTGTACGAGAAGAGAGAGGCTTGGTTTAATCTGATATGGCCCACAAGCCCAGATCAGTCTTATCGTATACAACTTACCATGAATCTCATCGTACGTGTAGCACTCCTCGTCGGGGAAATGGTTAGCCAACGAAAGGGGCCTAGCTACGCTCCGCAGTGCACCGTCGATCGATCCATCGCTTTAAATTAAAGAATTAAAGTGGCCACCGCGCTCATGTACTACTACTGTATGTTATGCTTTACCCTCATCTCGGGCCATCACTGCTTTGAGAGTGCTATCTCCCTAGATAGATAACCTATTGAAGTTAAAGATAGTGTTGTTGGCTCCAATTGGGTTCAAAGTTCTTTCACTCGAGTCACTGTCAAGGTGCAATGTGGCCCTGCGTGCGTTGAGAGATATTTTGCGTGCCGACTTTGGGTTGCTGTATGTGTTTCATTCAGGTCGGCGCAACGGCAGTTTCGTGTAAGCGAGTAGTGTAGTGCATCAAGGCGGTGGGATGCGCTGAGCTCGAGCGAGAAGAGGAGATGAATTATGCAGCACTAGCTAGCTAGAGTTTCTTTATCTGGACAGCGTATGAGAACTACGAACTCAAGAATAGAGCATGCACCTGGTCATTTTTTCCCTTCGTTCATCGAGAATTGTGGGCGCGTTTGGTAGTCTGCATCACCCCAAACAGGCCTAGTGGGTGCAGGAAAACGCCGTTTGATAGCGTATACGAGGACTTGCTCGCACGTGCATGAACCTTAAAAGCAGCCTAGAGCCTGGTTCGCTAGAAATGCTCGAATCAGCCGTTTCCAGTGAGTCAAGCTGAGTCGGCCGTTTGCACTATAGCTCAAGGTTTTGGTTACCAGTCGAAATTTCAAGATTTCCCATGGTTACCACGTATTTCCGTGCCCCTCGGTAAATCGTCATACCGAGCAAAAAATACCATTTTTTTGAAATTTTTGAATTTAAACACTCGATTTACAGTAAGGTATGTAGGGTCTAATTAATGCAATGAAAGTTGGTTATGGCATGTTGGTAGCAACCTAGTTCCTGTTTTGAGAGGTCTCTGGTTTGAATATTCGTTCATTTTCTTATTTGAATTCAAAATTCAACTATAAAATTCGCTCGAAATATTCTCGGTATTGTCGGTATTTCTCGGTAACCGTGGTAACCACATTTATCAGTCCCCCTCGGTAAAATTACCTCATTCGGTAACCAAAACCTTGCTATAGCTTAGCTAGAGTTTGTTTATCTAGGCAGTGTATGAACTCAAGGAAAGAGCATGCAGCTGGTCATTTTCTCTTGCATTCATCGAGAACTCTCTGAATACTGTGCTGGAAAAAGAACTCTCTGAATATCTTAGGCAAGTATTGTTCAATTAGCGGAAAGAGAAGAAAGAAAGTGCAAACTTCTCAAGAAAAGAACATATGCCAATTGCCAAAGATGGATGATGCCCTAGATGCTGCATCACGGACTAGAATTAATCCACGTGACTGGGTCATGTACCCAAGCGAACTCTACTGGACCAAATTTTCAATGAAATGAGTCACTTACACTTTTTACCCCATATGCTTAATTTTGCAGCATTTCTTATGGCTTTTATTAGGAACTTCTCCAAGATACACCTTTTAAGCATTTTCCCCCCTTTTAAAGTTTTGCCTCATTGGGTTCCATTGTCAATCTCACATGGTGCACCGAGTAAAAGCCCCAGATCGCATGAAAAATCCTCCTGGGCACCGGAGATGCGGCAAACTATGTCGAGCAACATAGTTAAGCCAAAACGGCTTCCACGACTCGGGCCAGAACTCTTCATCGAAGCCATCTAGTCGTGTAGCAGGCGGTCGGGTTTTGCATT
>NC_041386.1:690280833-690299491 GCF_002162155.2 Triticum dicoccoides
CAAACATCCCTAGGTTTTTTTTTTGCGAGAGAACATCCCTAGTTTTTTTAGCATACACATTGCACAACAAAGCGGAGAAGGGTGATCAATTTCTCTTACCGATATATCCAGAAGGGCAAGCACCCGTCGACATATTTTTATTAAAAGGATGTGGCTAGGTCTCAATCAACTGAGACTTAATCAAGTCACAGTCAAGTGATATAGTACAAAAAGAAAAAAGAAAAAGGTAAAAAAATTGTGTAGGAATCTCCATACAAGATCAAAGCATCGATTGAGGCATAACGAAGTCTCAGTCGGTTGAGACTTAGCAAATGTGTTATTAAAAAACAAAAAACACGGTTGAATATTCGACGCCCTTACCAGTGAGCTAGCGCTCAGTTCTCAAATGAATCTAGATCTCAGGGGACAAATTAACATGAAGAAACCAAAGTGCCATTCAAATGTATATAACTTTTTTTTCAGAAAAAGGGAGCAAAATATTGCTTTGTCTCGTATTGGTACTCCGACACCACTTTGACCAATCGCAAAAAAAAAGAAAAATACACCACTTTGACCAATTTCAACGCCGAGCTGTCCATCTCCAGACTGTAAATCAGCCTCGTGATTGGTGAACGAGGAGACCCCACATAAATCTCAACCGGATCTCCAGTCTTGGACGGTCCTGATCGAAGCGAGCAGCCTACCAACGGCACCTTCCGAGAGCCGACAGCCGACACAGAAACAGCTTCGATATAAAGCGCGCGATTCGCATTCTCCTATGGTGCTGTCAGTTCACTCCCCGGCCTTGTCCGAAAGCTCCACCACACTCTTCCTACTCCGGCTCGCCGCTCCGATGGCGCTCCGGCACCTGCTCGCCATTGCAGTCATGGCGCTTGCATTGGACGTGGCGGCGGCGGGCGGAGGTTCCGCGGCGCTTGGGGTGAACTACGGCCAGGTGGCCGACAACCTGCCGTCGCCGCAGGCGGCGGCCGTGCTCCTCCGCGCGCTGAACGCCACCAAGGTCAAGCTGTACGACGCGGACGCGCGCGTGCTCAGCGCGTTCGCCGGCTCCGGCGTGGACTTCACCGTGGGGCTGCCCGACAACATGGTCCCGCGCCTGGTGTCTGACCCGTCCGCGGCCGCGACCTGGGTGCGGACCAACATCCTGCCGCACCTCCCGGCGACGTCCATCACCGCGGTCACCGTCGGCAACGAGGTGCTGACGGGCAGCGACGCCACCATGCTCCGCTCGCTCCTCCCGGCCATGCAGTCGCTCCACGCGGCGCTGGCCGCGTGCAACCTCACGTCCCGGGTCGCGGTCACCACGGCTCACTCCCTCGCCGTGCTCTCCTCCTCGTTCCCGCCCTCCTCGGCCGCGTTCCGGCGCGACCTCCTCCCCTACATCACGCCGCTGCTCGCCTTCCTCGCCAAGACCGGCTCGCCGTTCCTCGTGAACGCGTACCCCTACTTCGCGTACAAGGCCGACCCGGTCACGGTGGACCTGGACTACGTGCTGTTCGAGGCCAACGCCGCTCCCGTGGTGGACTCCGCCACGGGGCTGCGGTACGGCAACATGCTGCACGCGCAGGTGGACGCCGTGCGCGCGGCGATCTGCGCCGCCGACTACGGGCGCGCGGTGGAGATCCGGGTGTCGGAGACGGGGTGGCCGTCGCAGGGGGACGGCGACGAGGCCGGCGCCACGCCGCAGAACGCGGCCAGGTACAACGGGAACCTGATGCGGCTGGTGGCGCAGGGGAAGGGCACGCCGGCCGCGCCCGGGGAGCCGCTGCAGGTGTACGTGTTCGCGCTCTTCAACGAGGACCAGAAGCCCGGGCCGGCCTCCGAGCGGCACTACGGGCTGTTCAAGCCGGACGGCACGCCGGCGTACGACGTCGGCGTCAAGGCGCCCACGATCAAAGGCTTGAAGGGGAGCGGTAATGGGGATGGCAACGGCACGGGTAGTGGCGTCGGCATGGTGGTCGGGGAAGGGCCCGCCGGGACGGACGGGTTCGCCGTCGGCCCCGGCGGACTCTACACCATTTCTGACGCGACGCACAAGGTACGTGATTACACGTCGTAATGCATTAACTTGTGCTGACTGAATTTGATATCTAAGTAAAAGCAGAGTATAATTTTGACAATGTTAGCTTTTCTGGCTAGTGTATAGCTCACTCTTTCAGGATATAATGCACACTCCTGAATAATAATTACTGACAAGGAAGCTACTCCAATCAGCGCTAGATACATTCGTTTGAGCAATAAATAATATGAACCGAAAAGAGTACTATAGTCTGATGCTTTGATTAGTATGTGAAGTTAGCGATGTACACATTTGAATATCTGATTTAAGAAACTAAGATGCCACACAAAAAATTGCTTATACATATGAAAGCAAACGGATAGATAGATTTAGTCATCCAATGTGCAACCAATCATGCTGGGCACCAAGCAAAGTTGCATGCCGTGTGCTAGCTAGGACAGCATACCAGAGCAGTGCAGTTGATGCTAGCCCTCCTTTACAAGCAATGCTTTTGTTTTCCCCTTTCGAATCATAGACATATCTCACTTTACTCCATGTTGATGCTCCTGCTTTTGTTACATATATAGGTGAGGAGGTGGCGGTGGACGGAAAGCTTTGCGGCCATGGCCGCCATTCTGGCCATGGTGTCGTGGTCATGACTGTGTTGAGACGACGACGTATGTATGTAGAGAGAGACATGTTGCAGATTGCGCACAGGCTATATACTGATTCATTGAATTTTTTTTCTTCTTCTTTATTTGTCTGGCCAGCCAGTATGTATGGTTGGTGTTTCCGTGTTGTAGTAGCTGTGTAGAAGAAGAGATGAAAACACTGATATATATATATACCACGTTGGTTGATGCCATTGCCCCACTGATCACATTCATGCCTGGTTTGTTTTAGCATATGATAGATTTGCCCCGTGAGATTCAGATTGAATTTGAGACACTTAATTAGAAATTACTCTAAAATATCTCCTTTGAGGAAAATTCTTAAAGTTCATACCCTTTAAACGATGAGTAAGGACCACGTACGGATCCAAGTTGAAGCTCTGAAGATAACCTGCAAAAAAGTTAAGTTCTGTTGTCTGTTAAAGATCATATCATTTCTGCAGTTCCATATAGACCATAATAGCGCACATATTCCAATCCAAATACGAGCTGTCGTGATCTGTTCCACCCCAGCTAACCGCGTCCCAAACAAAGATGCAATATACTGGAGGATTGATATTGAAAGCTATATATATGAATCGTTTTCCAAAGTAACTTGGCAAGTGGGCATTCAAGAAATAAATGTTGTATTGTTTCATCCTGAGCACAAAAACAACACCGCGAATTGCCTACCCATCGCCTCTTAAGTAAGTTGTCCTTTATGAGTATTACTTGCTTGTGGACAAACCACATAAATTTTTTAATCCGTACAGGGACCTTAACCTTCCAAATATAAAGTGACCTTGAGAGTGGGCCATAATTAATCAGATCCGTATAAAAAGATTTCACCGTAAATATCCATTTTTAGTTAACTTCCATTGTGTTGAGTCCGGCAGGTCGGAGAGTCGAACTTCAATCAATCTCCGAACCAAGTGCATCCAGGTTGTCCATCGCTCGCCCACCAACGTTCGTCTGAACTGGATGTTCAAGGGAATAGTTTCAAGGACGGTATCTATGTAATTCTTCTTACGTTGCACAATATTATATAGGGTAGGATATTGTAAGGCCAGAGGCGTCTCTCCTAACCACGTGTCCTCCCAAAATCTTGTTGACATCCCGTTGCCAACCAAGAATTTTACCCTACGAAAGAACATGTCCTTCGTTCTCATGAGTCCCTTCCAGAACGACGAATCAGTCGGTCTGATGGTAACCTGGGTTAGCATTTTCGAGTGCAAATACTTATTGCGCATGATTTGAGACCACATGCCCTCCGGCTCTGTCTCTAATCTGTACAACCATTTGCTCATAAGGCATTTATTCTTAATTTCCAAGTTCTCAATACCGAGCCCCCCTTGGTCTTTAGGTCGACAAAGGATATCCCATCGCGCGAGACGGTATTTCCTCTTGGCCTCATCAGACTGCCAAAAGAAACGAGATCTAAAGAAATCAAGTCGCTTTCGAACCCCTTTCGGAATTTCGAAGAACGAAAGTAGAAACATTGGCATGCTAGTCAGTACTGAATTAATCAGAACTAGCCGACCTCCATATGACATCAGCTTGCCCTTCCAGCAGCTGAGTTTTTTTTCAATTCGTTCTTCAATACATTTTCATTCTTTATTGGATAGCTTACGGTGATGAATCGAAATACCCAAATAACTAAAAGGTAAAGCACCTAATTCGCATCCAAACAATTGTCTGTAGGTATGTTCCTCGTCTTTGGCCTTCCCAAAACAGAACACCTCGCTCTTATGAAAATTAATTTTTAAGCCAGACAATTGTTCAAATAGATACAAAATAAGTTTCATGTTACGTGCCTCGATCTTCTCCTAGTTGCTCCTTCCTATGTAGCAAGGTCTCTAGATGTAACTTCAAAATGGCCTTTGAAGGCATATCTTTTCCCTTGGGGAAAATTATGTCTGTACACTGCTTAGGCTGTTAATGAATAAAGTAAGTCCTCAAAGAGGGTTGCAACTCTTTGTCGCCCCGTTTCATCACCAAGGAGTGTGGGAGCAGTAGGTCACCTTGAGCTGGTGATCGTCGAAGGAAGAGCAGGCATGGATTGGTTGTGTGAGTTGTATACTCGGTCGTTCAACTTTGGCCTATATTCTTTTTTATTTTTGAAAGCATCTTTGGCCTATATTCTTTTTTATTTTTGAAAGCATCTTTGGCCTATATTCTTTCCTTGACAAGTTTGCTATTTCATTCTTTCCGGGGACAATGCATCAAACTAGTTGATCACCGTGTTTCAAGCATCGTCGGAAGGCGTGTGGATGTTTGTCTCGGGTGCATCTTGTGGGATTCGGTCGGCATTTGCTTCGGTGGATCCGACTGGATCCGGTCTTTGTTCGTCTATGTCTGTGTGTCTGCAGGTTGGATCCTTTCGGTATATGCTTCTCTTCATCGACGTTGGTTGCTGTTCTGGTGCGCTGGTTCGTTGGGCCTTAGCACGACAACTTCCCGACTGTCTACTACAACAATGTTTGCCCGGTTCCAATGAGGGAGGGCGATGACGGCGGAGCGCCTTCGGCTCGCTCCACTAATTGTAGTCGTCGCTGGGTGATCTACGAATCTGGATGTAAATTGTACTTCTAGTGTTCTTTTTACGACCTTGACAGTTAATAAATAGATTGAAAGTTTCTCAAAAAAAAAAAACTAGCTGATCACCGGAAAGTGCCTAAGATACTAGACATTTCTCCAATTACAGGCTTACAGGAGGAGAAAAAGGACCAAGTACGCGCAGGCTCTCTGATTGAGTTCACATCACACACTTTAGAGACAAAACACAAATTCTATCAGGTGCTACGGAATTCAGCTACGTGTCTGAAACTGAATCAACCTGGGCGCATGGCATCGCATCCATTCCCACTGCGTTGGGTTTCTTCATGCCAGTGCAGTGGACCACACAAAATCAAAATCCAGGTGGGCACGAAAAGTATCTTTGCACGCAGCCAGGACTGCGCGCACCGTTACACCGACTCGAGTGTGAAAGAACTGAACTGAACCCAACCCAACCCCGGTTGAAGCCACAGCTAGCACCATCTTTCATTTCAGTAGTCTATCTACATCAGCTTATGATCTTTCTGCAGATGCATCAGAATCTTCGAAATCAGCACGTGCACATGCAACAGCTTATGAACTTTCTGCAGATGCATCAGAATTTTTAAAATTAGCAGGTGCACACGCAGCAGCTTATGAACTTTCTACAGATGCATCAGAATCTTCGAAATCAGCAGGTGCACATGCAACTACGCAATGATCTTGTGGAGCACATGTGGATCCACAATGGCAACCAAGGAGGCAATGCTTGAGTTTGACACTTCAAATAATTTTTATGTAAACGCTATGTATGCTTGATACCAACATTTGTTATTTACGTGCGACATTGTGTTGCATGATCGACGTGCTTGTGCATGGGTTTAAGATATGTGGATGCACGAAAGAAAATATTAGGGCCCGTCCGGACGCGCCTGCGGGCATTTGCGGGGCCGGATTTGTCAAGTCCGACTGTAGATGCTCTAAGATGCTAGACATTTCCTAATTATAGGCTTACAGCAGGAGAAAAAGGACCAGGTGCGCGCAGGCTTTCTGATTGAGTTCATAACACACACCTTTGAGACAAAACACAAATTCTATCAGGTGCTGCGGAATTCAGCTACGTGTCTGAAACTGAATCAACCTGGGCGCATGGCATCGCATCCATTCCCACCGCCTTGGGTTTCTTCATGCCAGTGCACCACACAAAATCAAAATCCAGGTAGGCATGGAAAGTATCTTTGCACGCAGCCAGGACTGCGCGCACCGTGACACCAACTCGTGTGTGAAAGAACTGAACTGAACCCAACCCCGGTTGAAGCCACAGCCTGCACCATCTTTCATTTCAGTAGTCTATCTGCAAAGCAGGGATGGCTCGAAAAGAAGGCAAAGCACCCGTGGTACATCAGCGTGGTTGCCGCTTTAATTTGCGACGCGGGGCGTAGCTATAGCTTTCTCCCGATTCCGCGTAGCCGGCCGATCGCTTTTGCCGTGATGTCGAGCGCCCTGAGCAAAGCAAAGAAACCTTTTTCTTGGTTGTTCATTTCTGAAGGTAACGGGACATGCTTCTTTTTTTTCCTGGGGATGTGAGAGCATGTGAGTTTTGTTTCTGAAAGAAACATGACTTGCAGTGGTCGTTGTGTATCCACTCGTCTTGTAACCGGTTACACCACGCTCATCACCCTCCGGCTGAACATCGTCGCTCACCATCACCGTCGCCTCCTCGGCCGGCCTGAATAATGCACCATGGAGCGAGCAGCACCCTCCAGACTTGCAAGTCTGGCCGGCAAGGAACCACGCTCACCGAGCACATGCGGTGAGGGACAGACGCCCGCGGCGCTTCGGGTCGGACACCCTGAGCTTCTAGAATTTTCGTTATGCAGAGTGACAGCAGACACTAACCTGAGGACCGCCCCTGTTTCTTTCATCCCTGCTTTACAGGCTACTTTTTTTTTTTGCGATCTCAAACACTTGTATTACTCAATCACATTATGAATACAATCCTCAGCAACTATCTCCAAAACTTCAGGAGGACCTGACCCTAACCAAGTCATAGTTCTATTATTAGAACGACCAAAAGACGCTAGCTTATCACTCGCTTTATTCTGTGAACGAACAATATGAGTAATACAAGCTTGATGAAGGTTTATTAAACCCCTAATCTCATTAACCACCGACGAATAAAGTGAACGATCAACTTCGCCACCTGTGATCATAGAAACTGCAACCGAGGAGTCCATCTCAACGTGAATCGATAATGAAGTTCGTTGAACCGCCGAAGATAGCCCCTCCAAGCACGCATATAGTTCGGCCTCCAGTTCGTCTCTGCAGAATTGTAGTGTCCTGCAAGCAGAGAAGATTATTTTGCCAAACTCATCCCTCAAGATCATGCCAGCACCCGCATTATCACATGCCACGAAGGCTCCATCTGTGTTTAGTTTAACCCATCCGTGCTTAGGCTTCTCCCATCCAGGCAGCTCTACCATGTGAATATCACTTTGGCCCCTTTTCTCCATTGTAAAATATGTCTTTCCTTTCACTGAATCGGCACCACTGTCAATTTTGATGGCCATAAGAGAGGCAAGGTAGCTCTGCAGATATCTTACGGATGCCTCCATCTGCGGTGCCGGTTTAAAGTGCACCACTTCATTGCGAATATACCAAGCTCTCCAGAACACAAGCAGAATCATACACCGTTCCATCTCACTTCTAGGGGCTAACAGTTGCAAGAGCCACTCCTTCCCACAGTTGGTAATTGTCTGAAGCCGGGGTAAGCTCCAGATTTTTGCCATACTCAAATAAAGATCTCGTCCTAGTTGACATCTCAAGAACGGATGAAAATTGTCCTCTGTATCTACTCCACAGACTGGACAAATACTCGTGGTCTCCAAGCCAATCTTATGCTTATTCTTCCACGTTGGCAACCCATCAGTCGCAACTCTCCAAGCAAAATTTGCCACCGTTGGCGGCACGCCACACTTCCATATGAAATTCCAACAGTTCCTCGCACCGGAAGGTATAGAACTAGAGGACACTGCACTGGATCTGTGCGCCTCGTCAAACGCCAAATGGTACGCGCTTTTCATAGAGAAGACCCCCAACTTATCTGGACCACATGCAATGACATCTTCGCTTTGCCTAGGTGAAACTCTGATCTTTAAGATCTCAGCCACATCAGCTTGCATGAAATATTGGTTAAGGACTTGAGCTTTCCAGGAGCCGTTCTCATTCAGCAGGTCAGAAACATATCTGATGCGGCACACCCCCTGCCTTGTGATTGGTTTATACGAGTAGGGGCGTGGAATCCAGTTATCCCGCCACACCCGGATACTTCTCCCATTGCCTATTCTCCAAATTATACCCTTTTTCAAGAGCTCCAAACCATGACTAATGGCCGACCAGGACGATGATGCATTACCAGAAAACACCGTATCTTCCAACTTCCCAGCCGGGTAATATTTAGCTTTGAGTAAACGAGCACACAAACTATCCGGCCTTGTGATTAATCTCCATGCCTGACGAGCTAGAAGAGCTTGGTTAAATAGTCGAAAATCTTGGAAACCAATCCCACCTCTTTCCTTTGGCTGCATAAGATGATCCCACCCCTTCCAATGAACTTTCCTCTTCCCCTTCTCTGAGCCCCAATAGAAGTTCCTCACCATTCTTGTGAGATCGTCGCACACCGAAAACGGTAGCTTGAAGACACCCATTATATACGTGGGTAAAGCTTGTGCGACCGACTTGATAAGCACCTCTCTACCAGGTTGAGCCAAAAAACCATCTCCCCACTCGACAAGTCTCTTGGTAAGGCTTGTTTGCAAGTTTTGAAATTTACCTTTCGACATTCGTCCTTCCGGCGTGGGAAGACCCAAGTACTTCTCCTCAAAAACCAGACTTGTGACGTTTAGAACATCTCTTACATGCTCTTGATTCGTAACCGGACACGCCTCGCCAAAAAATATCGAACACTTCTCATAGTTCAAACTTTGTCCCGTGGCCGTGTTGTATAGGTCCAAGGCTGCTTTTACAGGCTACGTTTGAAACCCTGTCAGGTCAGGCCACTTGGTTTCGCAATCTCTCGCATCCAATAAAACGAGACACTGATACACTAAGACGGAATTGTCAGTGTAATCAAGGTTGAGACAATTACCTACTTGCCGAGTCAAGGAGGCCAAACAGCCACCTCATTTCTGACTCCAGGACTAATAACCAGTCAAGAAGCACTTTTTACGAATTACGAGAGACTGAATCACATTTTCTTTGTCAATGGAGCAGATAACAAATATCTACTGTACTGCGGATGGTAACATACAAATATCCCCGCACTTTGATTTCGTCCATGAGCCCTACCTGAGCTAGATTGATAAATGATGTGCCTCGCCTTGACCTAGCACCGCGGTGCTTTTCATGACCAGTACAACTATAGTACCAGAATAAACATAGCTATGTATGGAGGCAAATTAGACATTTAGTCATTTTCATATAGCTTACAAAAGCTAACCCATAGGAAGTTGTGTCAATTTTTCTGGGGCCAAGCGTTGTATAGAACACAAAAACCCTTTTTAACCGATGTATTATGGACTATTTTTTTTCATAAAACAACCTCTGTGTTTCCCCTAAAAGAGCTCTATCTAAGTGATGGTTCGTTTTGATCATTATTTACGTATTTGTTTGAATTTTTGTGAACATTTTCTAAAATGTCATGGACATTGTTTTCATATTGTTGAATATGTTTTGAATTCACGATCACTTTTTAAAAATCATGAATATTTACTTGAAATCGTGATTCTTAAATAATATGCAAACAGTTTTAAAAATGTTGAACAATTTATGATTTCCCTACCATTTTTTGAATTCACGGACATTTTATGATTTCTAAAAAAATTCTTCAACTCACAACTTTCTGAAATTGAATTTATGATTTCTAAAAAAAGAACATCACGTCACAACTTTCTGAAATATGAATTTTGAAAATCCCGGATTAATTTAAAAAAGGAAAAAGATAAATAGAAATAAGAAAAAAACAAATGAAAACAGCCGGGGGACGTCACAACCATGGGCCGGCCCATACATGTGCGGTGGCGGAGGAGCTCTTGCAGAGAAAAGAAGAGAAACAGGGTTGTGAGAAAAGAAGACAGTCGGGGATGGAACCCGGGTCTCTCACACAAAGTACTTACACCTTGACCACTGCGGCACTTGTCTACTTGTGTTGCACAAGGGGAACACGTTATAAGAACCAATCCCCACAGCGATTTAAAAAAAAAACAGAATCATTTTGTTCACTTATATATAGGTGGCATAGTGGGTAATTTATGACAACTTCGGGGTAACTTAAGTGACGGACGGGCAAAAGCAATAGCTACTTTATTATTACTAGTAAGTTTGTATGTGCAATGCACGTCTCGATCGATACTCTTTTCAATGATATACACCTATTACAAATCACACAAATTTAATGATCAAGCAATACACTCACGAAACTTCAAAATAATAGCCACTATATACGACTCGCTATGATCATGTCTGTTGGTTTAGATTATATTGATGATCCTTCACTTTTTAAGTACCCAGAGGATTAGATCCATGGAGGGCATATGGTCCAATATTGCTCGCAAAACAAAGTACAAGCAGAAAATAAATGTAATATGAATGAATAAAAAATTGGTAAATGATGTACAACCACAAATAAAGGGAGCATACATATGGAGAAAACGGAACATAATGTAGTGGGCAACAATGCCCGACCATGTTATGATATTTTTAGAGTAACTTCGAACTTGATTGTTAGATATCATCTATTCCAAGTCAATAATGCATAAAAACACATTGAAAAGGGGATGTAAAAACCAAGCAATACAATTTGCTATTGCTCTACTAAAAAAATCAGTTGTGCAACACTATCTTGTCTCCATTGAAATATCTTCACCAAAATTATGTTATCTGCCTCCTCTTCATCCAGATTCATTCTGAATTAAAATTGCTCATTTGTCGACACTCAACATAGGAGATCAATAATACCTTGCAGTAAATCACTAAAGAGAAAGGCCACTTCACAAGCATGTCTCATATTGCCGTATATAATAGTACTTACGGCCGGTGTAAGAAAATGACATGTGATGGAAGCTTGTCGTCAAAGATAAGCATGTGACGGAAGAAGCAAAAAAAATATTGATGATCCTTCACTTTTTAAATTGCCTTACTCATACATTGCATCAGGGGTTCCGTGCAAGAACTCAACGAAATCAGACTTAGCTTTCAGATTAGTATAACAAACGAAGTCATCCAGAATCACGACTTCTAACTAATAAATAAAAAGAAGTCACCAGGAAGAGAAACAAACCAGCACCCGCCACATTGTATGATGTATTAAAGAAATGGAATGTGCCTCTAGGGGCACACACTGGATACCAGGTGCCCAATATTTTTTATCTGAACAGGAAGTATCGTTGGGTTGCATAAGATTACAGAAATCAATACAGGACTAAAAAGTAAAACTTGCATAAAGTAACTAAGGTAAAGCCTTTATTGTACTTTCTGCATCCTTTATACTCACATCTCCTGAAAGGAAAGGGACACTAGTAGAAAACAGGGCATTTGTCCCGGTTCGTAAGGGCCTTTAGTCCCGGTTCATGAACCGGGACTAATGGGTCGTTACTAATACCACCCCCTTTAGTCCCGGTTCAAACACGAACCGGGACAGATGGTCCTCCACGTGGCCGGTGCGCCAAGCCCAGGCAGGGGGTCTTTGGTCCCGGTTGGTGGCACCAACCGGGACCAAAAGGCATCCACGCGTCAGTACTCCAGTGGCTGGGGTTTTTGTTTTTTTTGAAAGGAGGGGGGTTTGGGGTTTTGGGGGGTTAATTTAGGTGTTTCATATATTGTGTTAGCTAGCTAATTAATAGAGAGAAGTGTCCTCTCTTATGTCTGTGCTTGGTCGACGCTACGTACTATATACATAAGTGATCGAGAGAACCATTGAGTACAGAAGTTCGTCATGCATACCGAGAGAAGTGATCGATTGACCTTTCCTTCTCCGAGAGATTGGTCGAACAACAAGTTTTCGTATCATGTATCCGATGCTACTGGCTACATACATGTACAATATGTATAAGATCTCTTAATTACAATCCCCTAGCAATTAAAATCAACTTCCACATGGTATTCTCCGGCTTTATTGATGACGTGGTCAAGAAAGAATCACGCCAATTCCTCTTGAATTGCTTTCATGCGATCTGGTTCTAGGAGTTCATTCCGCATCTGCCACGTCTAATTTGAAGAAGGGGGTTAATTAATACATATATATGAATGAAACTCAACAGAAATGATGGTGTAATAAAATGAAATTGTGAATATTATTGCTTACACACTTCATATTGTCTTTTAGAGTAGCCCCGCTTGTTTTTCAAAGTCGCGTTGTGGATGAACTCGCACACGTAGTATCCACAGAAATCATTCCCTTGTTCCTGCCACAAGCACTTTACGAGAATAGAGGTCAATCAAACTGATAATGAAGCATTATAAATGGCATTGATGAAAGTATAGCTATAGAATCAACGGGAGATGCGCGCAACTAGCTAGCCAGTAGTACTTACTTTCAGGTATGTATATCGCAGCTCCTTCGGCAGTCCTGGAGCTTTTGCGGTGAACTATTTCCAAACCCTGCAAGACAAAGAAAATAATTATTTTTACTTGAGATATCAGGAAATGAACAAAAAGTTGCCGATATGGTGCGATAATGATCGATTGAACTTACTTGTTGAGCAATTCAGTCATGTCCGCATAGGTTTCGAGATCTTTCCATCTCGAGTCTAAGACGGTTACTAGTCCCCGCTCAAGCTTAATCTCCAGAAGAACATAGTGGTACCTGCGCACGCATGCATAACTCATCAATTACATTACTATAACCTCGCTCGAGTAATAAGGGAAACCGAATATGCACACAACAGTAACACTCACTTGCCGTTGTAAGGAAAGAGTATGGTATCTTTGTTTTGATTTTTGATCAACGATCGTAGCAAGTTGTCCTCGGCCTCTTTGACGTCCTTTTTAACCAGAAATTCATCTATGATATTTGTGTTAATGAACCCAATATCATAAATTTCTTGTTTTTTGCACTCGACGATCTTCAATCTACATAATATATTGAGGATAATTAATTATAAATATATGAAATGAAAGAGTCGAGCTATATATAGAGACTTAATAACAGAAATAGTACTTATAGACAGTAGCAAAAGACCATTAGTTTATCGAGGGCCTTTTGATTGAAGAACATGAAGAACTCATTAAATGGAACAGTCAACAGATCAGTTGCAACGAGGTCGTGCTCCTCTTTAATATTCAGATACAAAGCATTCGTCCCCCCAGACTCTCTGCAGGTTTTCATGTACCAATTATGGAATCTTCGCATCATTGTTGTCAGAGATTTTTCATCTTTGATGAGAGGCTTCCCGTACTCGTATCTGTGTTCGTCCACCTCCAAGAAATCAGGAAGTTGATCGTCAGGCAGGTAATCTTCAAGATTGCCATAACCGGCCACCGGCCCCAGAGCATTAGCGGCGATGTTGCCGCTAGACACATTGAGCGGGGGGCACGATTGGTTTGCTTGTTCGCTGAGCTGGTCAATTTTTTTTGCAGCTACTCGTTCTCTTGACCTTAGATGTCTAACAGTACTTCCCGACCGCTCCGCTTGGAGATATGTCTGTTCAGTAATGCGCTCATAGTTGGTTCTCGGCGGAGACATTGTCGGTTTCCTCAGGGCATCGAGAGTGCGCTTTGCTTTCACCGGATCTACCTTCTCCTCCGGAGGTGGATGTCTCTTTGCTTTCACCCCTTCAAAGAACTCCTTCACGTGGGTCCGCACGATCGTATCGTTTTCCTCCTCTGTCCTCTCGTACGGTAACTTCTCTAGAGGCTTGAGAGGTGGACTGTATCTGTATTGCCTCCCGCCTCTGGTTGTGCTGCTAGACGCTGGAGCAGACGGAGCGGCTGCGGCGTCTGTCTTCTTTCGTGCTTGCTTACGAGGCGGAGGAAAAGGAGTACGACGCGCCGGAGCAGCTGGGGTGGCGGCGGGTCTCTTCCGCCCTTGCTGGCGAGGCGGAGAAGGAGGAGGCTGCTGGCTGCTCGGGAGCGCCGACGCAGGCGGAGAAGGAGGCGGAGTGCCGCCACGCGCCGGAGAAGGAGGCGGAGTGCCGCCACGCGTGCCCTGATCGTCACTCGCCGGAGGAGGAGGCGGTGGAGGAGGCGAAGTGCCCTAACTCGCCGGAGGAGGAGGAGGAGGCGGAGGCATCCAGTTCGGAAGGTTGATGAGCTCCTTCCGCCATAGGCATGGAGTCTTCAAAGCAGAACCCAGCCTAGTCTCCCCTTCACCGGTAGGATGGTCAAGCAGGAGGTCCTCAAATCCCTCCGTTATTTCATCCACCATCACCTTAGCATATCCTTCTGGAATCGGCGGACAGTGATAAGTTGCTCCGGATCCAGTAGGATAAACAGAGCCAACAGCCGCCTTGACCTTCAAATTCATCCATCGCGCCATAATGTGGCAATTTTGAGACTCCGTGATAGCATCTACGGGATAGCTGGCAGGAGCCGTCAAGACATGCTCCGGCTGAAGCAGCTCGGTGGAAGCCACGCTGCTTCTCCTCTGAGATGGCGGGGTAGCTTCGGGGGAAGCTTCGGCAGGTCGTTTGCTGCGATCTGCTGCTTCTCGTTCCTCTAGCCCCATTACCCTTTCGTGCAGCGCCTGCAGTTGGCCCTGCTCCAGTTTCTTCCTCCTTTCGTGGGTTTTGTAACCCCCTGCGTCCGGAAAACCAACCTTCCACGGAATGGAGCCTGGCGTGCCTCGTGTCCGTCCAGGGTGCTCAGGATTCCCGAGGGCCATTGTGAGCTCGTCCTTCTCCCTGTCTGGAACGAACGTCCCTAGCTGCGCTGCATTGATATAGTGTCTAAGATTCTTGAGGGGTATTTGCAGTTGCTCGTCCGTCCAATGGCACTCCCCTGATACAGGGTCCAAGGTTCCGCCAGCCCCGAAGAACCAAGTCCGGCAACGGTCTGGCCAGTACATTGTCTCTGGTTCGATCCCTTTTTCAAACAGATCATTCTCCTCCTTGGACCATTTAGGCCGGGCTTTGAGGTAGCCACCTGACCCCATGCGATGGTGAAGCTTCTTCTTCGCAGCATTTTGCTTGTTCGTCGGCGACATCTTCTTGCTCTTTTCCGATGTCTTGTGGGCCACAAATGCGGGCCAATGATCTTTGATCTTCTCATATTTGCCGATGAATTCTGGTGTCTTTTTTTCGTCGACAAACTTGTTCAGCTCTTTCCTCCACCTCCTGAATAGGGTTGCCATCTTCTTAAGAGCACAAGACTTGATTAATTGCTCTTTAACTGGCTTCTCTGGATCCTCCTCTGGCGGTAGGGTGAAATTTGCCTTCAGCTGAGTCCAAAGATCTTCTTTCTGCATATCATTGACATAAGACACCTCAGGGTCGTCCTTAGGCTTATACCATTGCTGGATGTTGATCGGGATCTTGTCCCTAACAAGAACCCCGCACTGAGCAGAAAATGCGTTCTTTGTCTGGATGGGTTCAATCGGTTTGCCGTCGGGCGCGATTTCTATGATCTCAAACCTTTCATCCGAGCTCAACTTTTTCTTCGGGCCTCGTCTCCTTACCGAAGTTGTGCTTGATCCGGAGGGCTAGAAATTAAAAGGAAGAAAGACAAGAGTAATTAATATGTGTACATATACCAAAACAATGGATGCATCAATTAACTAGTCAGCACAGGCTTAACTAATATATATATATACCTGGCCGGACTCGGTTCGGTCACCGGAGCAGTCAGCACGGTCTCCTTCTTGTACCTCCATTGTGTCACCGGAGCCATCATGAACATAGCCCTCTTCTTGTACCGGCATTAATGGGCCAAAGCCATCATGAACATAGCCCTCTTCTTCACCCAGTCCTTCCAGCTGATCATCGGTGTCGTTGAGAAATGACGCAACTTCATCACTTCCTTGTGCGATTATGTGCCCCAACATCGCTTCTGTTGCTTCGTCTCGGGAGTGCTCCATAGTTTCTGCAAATATTTACAACATGTCAATTATTATTCAAACATGGTACAGATGGATATATATATATATATATATATATATATATATATATATATATATATATATATTAGTGACAAACGTAGAACTAGCTAGCTAATCACAATAAGGAATCATGTTAGTGGCCTCGACGCTGCTTCTTTAGGGTTTGGGGTCGCCTCGACACAACGCTTCAAGGGTTTCGGGTGGCCTCGACGACAACGCTCTTTTAACTTGGTAAATTTGGGTGGCCTCGAGAGTTTTGGTCGAGCGAGAGGGCCGAGGGGGGTCCTGCCGTTGTATAGGTTATCACGGTCGAGAGGGGGTATATATATCGACCGCCCCTCATGTCGAAGTTATCTCGAGGGGGTGGCGAGGGCGAAGGCGAGCAGCCTGACGGTGATAGACCCGATAAAACATAAGAAAACAAAGAAGAAATATAAAGAGGAGAAGAAGAAAGGAATAGAGGAGAAGATCGAAGAAAAAAAAGAAGAAAAAAAAGAGGAGAAGAAGAAAAGAATAGATGAGAAGAAGAAAAAATAGAAAAAAATCTATTTTTTTTCTTCTTCTCCTCTATTCTTTTCTTCTTCTCCTCTTCCTTTTCTTCTTTTTTGTTCTTCTTATTTATTTCTCCTCTATTCCTTTCTTTCTTCTTCTCCTCTTCTTTTTCTTCTTCTCCCTCGGGAAAGGAAAATAATTAAGGAAAAGGAAGAAAAAAGGAAGAAGGAAGAAGGAAGAAGAAGAAGAAAGGAATAGAGGACAAGAAGAAAAAATAGATTTTTTTTTCTATTTTTTCTTCTCCTCTTCTTTTTCTTCTTGTTTCTTCTTCTTATTTATTTCTCCTCTTCTTTTCCTCTCCTCTTCTTCTTTCTTTCCTCTTCTTGTTTTCTTCTTTCCTATCCTTCTTTTTCTAAAATTGTAACTTTTGCATATATAAAGCTTTTCTAAAATTGTAACTTTCTATATATGAACAAAAAACTTTCTATGAACAAAAAAACATTTTTAACATATATATTTAGCAAATTCTAGCCACATACATCACATACACATATACATTATAGCCACATACACATATACATCACATATGAACAAAAAATAAACTAATAAAAATAAAAATAACATATAGCAACATATGAACAAAAACATATAGCCACATACATACACATACATTATATATATATGAAAAAAATTAAACTAATAAAAAAACAGAGCCGGCCGGGCAGAGGGGCATGGCGGCAGCGGTGGCGCCGGCGGGGCAGGGCAGGGGTGCAGGAGCGAGGCAAGGCAGGGGCGCGAGGCAGGTGCTCACAGGGGGGTGGCGGGGCACGGCGGGCGGCGTCGGGGCGCGGGGAGCAGCGTCGGCGTCGGGGCAGATGGCGTCGAGGGCGGCGGCGACGGTGAGGTGGACCAGCCTGACAGCATCGGTGGCAGCGGCGACGACGAGGTGGAGCAGCCTGACGGCGTCGGAGGCGGCGGCGACGACGAGGTGGAGCAGCCTGATGGCTGGCAGTGACGGCGACGAGGCAGAGCAGCGGGCGTCGGGCTGAGAAGAAAGGAATGGATTTTGGAGAAACTGCTAAGTGCTAGTTATATATGAAGAGAATTGGTCTCGGTTCGTGAAACCAACCGGGACTAATGCCCCCTTTAGTCCCGGTTGGTGCCACTAACCGGGACCAAAGGCCGCCGCTTCCCGCCCTTTGGGCTGCTGAAAAGAGGCCTCTGGTCCCGGTTGGTGGGACCAACCGGGACTAATGCCCCCCCTCTAGTCCCGGTTGGTGCCACCAACCGGGACTAAAGGACCCTGTGCTGCCCGCGTCGGGGCCAAAGTTTAGTGCCACCTCGCTAGTTGAGAGGGACGCGCAGTGGTTTATAAGCCCCACTGCCGTACCCCTCTCGAGCTCCTCTCCACCGTAGGCTTGCGGGCCTATTTGCTACTGCTTTGCCTGATGGGCCTTCTGGGCCTACTGCGGGCCTGAATCCTGGCCCATGGTAGGGTTTCTAGTCGTATTCACGCCGTGGGGGCCTAGTAGGAGGCATTTTTTTTGTTTTTTTCTTGCTTTATTTATTTTATTTTGTTTCTACTTACAACAAAATACTTATTGTTGCTATTTTTAATTATTTTCCAGTTTTTTTGTTTTGTTTTCTGCATTATTTATTTTCTTTTGTTTTTTGCTTTATTTTTTAATTCTTTTTGCTTTTAGTTTTAGAAAAATTATAAACTTTCTATTAGTGCCATTAGTTTTCAAATTTGAAAACACTTTTTGTTTCTTTCTTGCTTTATTTATTTTATTTTGTTTCTACTTACAAGAAAATACTTATTGTTGCTATTTTTAATTGTTTTTTGTTTTGTTTTCTACATTATTTATTTTCTTTTTTTTGCTTTATTTTTTA
>NC_041386.1:690300150-690319736 GCF_002162155.2 Triticum dicoccoides
TTGTTTTCTTTCTTGCTTTATTTATTTTATTTTGTTTCTACTTACAACAAAATACTTATTGTTGCTATTTTTTATTATTTTTTTGTTTTGTTTTCTGCATTATTTATTTTCTTTTTGTTTTTTGCTTTATTTTTTAATTCTTTTTTGCTTTTAGTTTTAGAAAAATTATAAACTTTCTGTTAGTGCCATTAGTTTTCAAATTTCAAAACACTTTTTTTGTTTTTTTGTTTTCTTTCTTGCTTTATTTATTTTATTTTGTTTCTACTTACAACAAAATACTTATTGTTGCTATTTTTAATTATTACGAGGGCCGAACCATAAGACATTAAAGCATTTCAAATAAACTATGGAAAAGTTGAAAGTTGGCATGGTATCATAAATTCACCCACATAGCATGTGCATGTACAAAACGGACAATGGTATCATACTCGTCTGTTATAAAGTTGGCATGGTATCATCATAATAGTTGCGGGAGAAAGTCTTCACTTTTTCTTCGCTTGTGTCATTTGCTTATTGCACCGTAATCATGGATAATCTTCATCGTTTATCAGGATGCTGGGGTCAGCCTTGACTTTGAAGGGAGGAATTTCATGAAACTTTTCATAATCTTCAGACATGTCTGTCTTGTCCTCCACTCTCACGATGTCCCTTTTTCCTGAAAGAACTATGTGGCGCTTTGGCTCATCGTATGATGTATTCGCTTCCTTATCTTTTCTTTTTCTCGGTCTGGTAGACATGTCCTTCACATAGATAACCTGTGCCACATCATTGGCTAGGACGAACGGTTCGTCAGTGTACCCAAGATTTTTCAGATCCACTATTGTCATTCCGTACTGTGGATCTACCTGTACCCCGCCTCCTGACAGATTGACTCATTTGCACTTAAACAAATGGACCTTAAAATCATGTCCGTGGTCAAGTTCCCATATGTCCACTATGTAACCATAATATGTGTCCTTTCCCCTCTCGGTTGTTGCATCAAAGCGGACACCGCTGTTTTGGTTGGTGCTCTTTTGATCTTGGTCAATCGTGTAAAATGTATTCCCATTTATCTTGTATCCTTTCCAAATCGTAACAGTCGAAGATGGTCCCCTGGACAACAAGTATAGCTCATCACAAACAGTGTTGTCACCTCTGAGACGTGCTTCCAACAAACTGCTGAAAATCCTGATGTGTTCACGTGTAATCCAGTCGTCGCACTGCTCCGGGTGTTTGGAGCGCAGACTGTTCTTGTGTTCATCGACATACGGGATCACCAAGGTAGAGTTCTGTAGAACTGTGTAGCGTGCTTGAGACCAATAATATCCGTCCCTGCATATTATTGAGTCCCTTCCAAGCATGCCTTTTCTAGTCAGTCTCCCCTCATACCGCGATTGAGGGAGACCTATCTTCTTCAGGCCAGGAATGAAGTCAACACAAAACCCGATGACATCCTCTGTTTGATGGCCCATGGAGATGCTTCCTTCTGGCCTAGCGCGGTTACGGACATATTTCTTTAGGACTCCCATGAACCTCTCAAAGGGGTACATATTGTGTAGAAATACGGGGCCCAGAATGACAATCTCGTCGACTAGATGAACTAGGACGTGCGTCATGATATTGAAGAAGGATGGTGGGAACACCAGCTCGAAACTGACAAGACATTGCACCACATCACTCCTTAGCCTTGGTATGATTTCTGGATCGACCACCTTCTGAGAGATTGCATTGAGGAATGCACATAGCTTCACAATGGCTAATCAGACGTTTTCCGGTAGAAGCCCCCTCAATGCAACCGGAAGCATTTGCGTCATAATCACGTGGTAGTCATGAGACTTTAGGTTCTAAAACTTTTTCTCTGACATATTTATTATTCCTTTTATATTCGACGAGAAGCCAGTCGGGACCTTCATACTAAGCAGGCATTCAAAGATTATTTCCTTCTCTTCTTTGGTAAGAGCATAGCTGGCAGGACCTTCATACTGCTTTGGAGGCATGCCGTCTTTTTCGTGCAAACGTTGCAGGTCCTCCCGTGTCTCGGTTGTATCTTTTATCTTCCCATAGACGCCCAAGAAGCCTAGCAGGTTCACGCAAAGATTCTTCGTCACGTGCATCACGTCGATCGAAGAGCGGACCTCTAGGTCTTTCCAGTAGGGTAGGTCCCAAAATATAGATTTCTTCTTCCACATGGGTGCGTGTCCCCCAGCGTCACTCGGAACAGCTAGTCCGCCGGGACCCTTTCCAAAGATTACGTGTAAATCATTGACCATAGCAAGTACATGATCACCGGTACGCATGGCAGGCTTCCTCCGGTGATCTGCCTCGCCTTTGAAATGCTTGCCTTTCTTTCGACATTGATGGTTGGTCAGAAGAAATCGACGATGGCCCAGGTACACATTCTTCCTGTAGCTTCCCAGGTATATACTATCGGTGTCAAGAAAACAGTGCGTGCATGCGTGGTATCCCTTGTTTGTCTGTCCTGAAAGGTTACTGAGAGCGGGCTAATTGTTGATGGTCACGAACAGCAACGCCTTCAGGTGAAATTCCTCTTGTTTGTGCTCATCTCACGTACGTACACCATTTCCATTCCACAGCTGTAAAAGTTCTTCAACTAATGGCCTTAGGTACACATCAATGTCGTTGCCGGGTTTCTTAGGGCCTTGGATGAGAACTGGCATCATAATGAACTTCCGCTTCATGCACATCCAAGGAGGAAGGTTATACATACATAGAGTCACGGGCCAGGTGCTGTGATTGCTGCTCTGCTCCCCGAAAGGATTAATGCCATCCGCACTTAAAGCAAACCATACGTTCCTTGGGTCACTTGCAAACTCATCCCAGTACTTTCTCTCGATTTTTCTCCACTGCGACCTGTCAGCGGGGGCTCTCAACTTCCCGTCTTTCTTACGGTCCTCACTGTGCCATCGCATCAACTTGGCATGCTCTCCGTTTCTGAACAGACGTTTCAACCGTGGTATTATAGGAGCATACCACATCACCTTCGCAGGAACCCTCTTCCTGGGGGGCTCGTCGTCAACATCACCAGGGTCATCTCGTCTGATCTTATACCGTAATGCACCGCATACCGGGCATGCGTTCAGATCCTTGTACGCATCGCGGTAGAGGATGCAGTCATTAGGGCATGCATGTATCTTCTACACCTCCAATCCTAGAGGGCATACGACCTTCTTTGCTGCGTATGTACTGTCGGGCAATTCGTTATCCTTTGGAAGCTTCTTCTTCAATATTTTCAGTAGCTTCTCAAATCCTTTGTCAGGCATAGTATTCTCTGCCTTCCACTGCAGCAATTCCAGTACGGTACCAAGCTTTGTGTTGCCATCTTCGCAATTGGGATACAACCCTTTTTTGTGGTCCTCTAACATGCGATCGAACTTCAGCTTCTCCTTTTGACTTTTGCATTGCGTCCTTGCATCGACAATGACCCGGCGGAGATCATCATCATCGGGCACATCATCTGGTTCCTCTTGATCTTCAGCAGCTTCGCCTGTTGCAGCATCATCGTGCACATCGTCTGGTTCCTCTTGATCTTCAGTAGCATCACCGTATTCAGGGGGCACATAGTTGTCATCGTACTTTTCTTCTTCGCCGTCTTCCATCATAACCCCTATTTCTCTGTGCCTCGTCCAAACATTATAGTGTGGCATGAAACCCTTGTAAAGCAGGTGGGTGTGAAGGATTTTCCGGTCAGAGTAAGACTTCGTATTCCCACATATAGGGCATGGACAACACATAAAACCATTCTTCTTGTTTGCCTCAGCCACTTCGAGAAAATCATGCACGCCCTTAATGTAGTTTGAGGTGTGTCTTGAACCGTACATCCATTGCCGGTTCATCTGCGTGCATTGTATATAATTAAGTGTGTCAAAAATCATTACAGAACATCATGAATAGATAATTAAGTGACCAAATTAATAGAAGTTCATCAGCACATTAAAACCAAAGTACATACGTAGTTCTCATCTAACAACATAAAGCTCTACAGAGCATCTAAATTAGTTAAACCATACATTGAAACTATGTAAAATATTTCAATGCGAAAACAAATGCGATCATAATCGCAACCAATGTAACAACTGATCCAACGGCATAGTGATACCAAGCCTCGGTATGAATGGCATATTTTTAATCTTTCTAATCTTCAAGCGCATTGCATCCATCTTGATCTTGTGATCATCGACGACATCCACAACATGCAACTCCAATATCATCTTCTCCTCCTCAATTTTTCTAATTTTTTCCTTCAAGAAATTGTTTTCTTCTTCAACTAAATTTAACCTCTCGACAATAGGGTCGGTTGGAATTTCCGGTTCAACAACCTCCTAGATAAATAAAATTTATGTCACGTTGGTCGGCATAATTGTCATAAACAATAGATGAACCAATAGTTATGAAAAGATAATATATACCACATCCGAATCATAGACAGGACGAGGGCCGACGGGGACGGATACCAAAACCATTGCACTATATAAGATGCAATAATAAAAGTAAGAAAATTATACAAGTATCTATATAAACATACAAGTAAGAATTTTTTTTCCTTTCAGAAAGAAGATAAGAACAAGAGGCTCACCGCGGTGGTGCCGGTGACGAGATCGGCGCGGGCGATCGACGGCGGTGAAGACGGGGACGGGACGTGACAGACCGCTAAACCTAGACAAATATTGAGGAAAATGGAGCTTGGAGGTCGAGCTTGAAGAGGAGAAAGCTTAAGTAGTGTGGCTCGGGCATTCCATCGAACACCTCGTGTGCATAGGAGGTGAGCTAGAGCACCACAAAGCTCTCTCCTCGCCGACCACGAAAAACAGAGCAGTGAGAGTGTTCTGCTCGCGGGCGAGGGGTATATATAGGAAATTAATTGGTCCCGGTTCGTGGCTTGAACCGGTACTAAAGAGAAGCCTTTGGTCCTGGTTCAGGCCACCAACCGGGACCAATGATGGTGGGACAGGAGCAAGGCATATTGGTCCCGGTTCGTCCCACCAACCGGGACCAAAAGGTCCAGATGAACCGGGACCAATGGCCCACGTGGCCCAGCCGGCCCCCGGGGCTCACGAACCGGGTCCAGTGCCCCCATTGATCCCGGTTCTGGATTGAACTGGGACTAATGGGCTGACTCGGCCTGACCATTGCCCCCTTTTCTACTAGTGGGATACTACCCAATGACGATTGAGTTATAGTCCCAGCAGTAATCGGGTCATGGCGTCCATTAACACTATTCAAAATCATAGAATCCATGGCCACCTATTTTCTAACCTGCTTTGCTGCAAGCAAATGGGCGATCAAGCGGTTGGACAAGATTCAAAGAAACTTTCTCTGGGCTGCTGATGAAGAATGCAATGGCGGAACTGTCTAGTGAATTGGAATTAGTATTGCTCGCCTAAAAAATTTAGGGGCCTTGGAATAAAGGACATTGCCTGTTTCGGACGGGCGTTGCGGCTGCGCTGGGCATGGCTTGAATGGAGTGAGATGCCAAGACCCTGGATGGGAACCCCCAATCCTTGTGATGGCAATGACCGGCAGCTTTTTTCTGCTTGCACGGAGATATCACTTGGTAACGGGCAGAGGGCGCGGTTCTGGAAGGATAGATGGCTACAGGGCATGGCTCCTTCGTCCATCTCCCCAAAGTTGTTTGCTTTGGCCCATAGAAAGAATCTATCTATTGCGGATGCTCTTACCGCCAACAGGTGGATGAAGGGCCTTCAAAGGATGGATAATGTGAGGATGATTGATCAATTTATTCAGCTTTGGGAGATGCTCCAATATGTGACTCTCTCCGATGAGCCTGATTCTATCTCGTGAAAGATGAATAAGGATGGGGTTTACACTGCAAAATCTGCATATGTTTGTCAGTTCTTTGGCCATATTGATGCGCCCTCTCTGCACGCGGTTTGGAAGGTTAAAGCTGAGACCAAGGTGCGATTTTACTTGTGGCTCCTGTTACAGAATCGGAACTGGACTTCCGATCAGTTGATGGCGAGGGGATGGCCTCATTCAGCACAATGTGTGTTGTGTGACCAAGAACCTGAGACGGCTGCGCACATTACCCTGCTGTGTCCTTATGCTGGGGAGGTCTGGCTCTCTTTCCATCGTTCTGAGGGAGCCGCTGCGGAGGCCGGCTCAATGAACATCACTATCAAAGGTTGGTGGCGACATGTATGGGCGCTACACAAGAGACCCGAGTTGACTCGTGAGATTACCGGGGTTTATATTGCCTGTAACCTATGGAAAGAAAGAAATAGAAGAACTTTTAGGGTAAGAGATGTTCTCCCGAGACTGTTGCTGCTTTAGCTAGAGAGGAGATGAGTCTGTACAGAGAGGTTTTTAGATAATGTTTGCCTCCTCCTCTCCTTTCTTCTTTCTTTTCTATTTTTGTTGAATCTGAGCGGCCACTCTCTGTACACTAGTAGAAAAGGGGGCATTGGTCCAGGCCGGGTCAGCCCATTAGTCCCGGTTCAGTCCAGAACCGGGACCAATGGTGGCATTGGACCCGGTTCGTGAGTCTCGGAGACCGGCCGGGCCACGTGGGCCATTGGTCCCGGTTCGTCTGGACCTTTTGGTCCCGGTTGGTGGGATGAACCGGGACCAACGGGCCTCGCTCCTGGCCCACCACCATTGGTCCCCGTTGGTGCCACGAACCGGGACCAAAGGCTGCCCTTTAGTCCCGGTTCATGCCACCAACTGGGACCAATGAGGTGCCTATATATACCCCCTCGCGTAAGAGCAGAGCACACTGCTCTGTTTTTTCTGGCAGCCGAGGGGGAGAGGGCTTAGTGGTGCTCTAGCTCACCTCCTATCCACATAAGGTGTTCGATGGAATGCCCGAGCCACACTACTTAAGCTTTCTCCTCTCCAAGCTCGACCTCCAAGCTCCATTTTCCTCAATATTTGTCTAGGTTTAGCAGTCCGTCACGCCCCGTCCCCGTCTTCACCGCCGTTGATCACCCGCGCCGATCTCATCGCCGGCACCACCGTGGTGAGCCTCTTGTTCTTATCTTCTTTCTGAAAGGAAAAATATTCCTACTTGTATGTTTAGATAGATACTTGTATTATTTTCTTACTTTTATTATTGCATCTTATATAGTGTGATGGTTTTGGTATCCGCCCCCATCGGCCCTCGTCCTATCTATGATTCGGATGTGGTATATATTATCTTTTCATAACTATTGGTTCATTTAATGTTTATGAAAATTATGCCGACCAACATGACATAGATTTTATTTATCTAGGAGGTTGTTAAACCGGAAATTCCAACCGACCCTATTGTCTAGAGGTTAAATTTAGTTGAAGAAGAAAACAATTTGTTGAAGGAAAAAATTAGAAAAATTGAGGAGGAGAAGATGATATTGGAGTTGCATGTTGCGGATGTCGTCGATGATCACAAGATCAAGATGGATGCAATGCGCTTGAAGATTAGAAAGACTAGAAAATATGCCATTCATACCGAGGCTTGGTATCATTATGCCGTTGGATCAGTTGTTACCTTGGTTGCGATTATGATCGCATTTGTTTTTGCATTGAAATGTTTTACATAGTTTCAATGTATTGTTTAATTAATTTAGATGCTCTGCAGAGCTTTATGTTGTTCTGTAATGATTTTCGCTTGAAGATGAGAACTATGTATGTACTTTGGTTTTAATGTGATGATGAACTTCTATTAATTTGGTCACTTAGTTATCTATTATTGATGTTCTGTAATGATTTTGACACACTTAATTATATATAATGCACGCAGATGAACCGGCAATGGATGTACGGTAACTCTCTGAGTACATTAAGGGCGTGCATGATTTTCTCGAAGTGGCTGAGGCAAACAAGCAGAATGGTTTTATGTGTTGTCCATGCCCTATATGTGGAAATACGAAGTCTTACTCTGACCGGAAAATCCTTCACACCCACCTGCTTTACAAGGGTTTCATGCCACACTATAAAGTTTGGACGAGGCACGGAGAAATAGGGGTTATGATGGAAGACGGCGAAGAAGAAGAGTACGATGACAACTATGTGCCCCCTGAATACAGTGATGCTACTGAATATCAAGAGGAACCAGACGATGTGCACGATGATGCTGCAACGAGCGAAGCTACTGAAGATCAAGAGGAACCAGACGATGTGCCCGATGATGATGATCTCCGCCGGGTCATTGTCGATGCAAGGACGCAATGCGAAAGTCAAAAAGAGAAGCTGAGGTTCGATCGCATGTTAGATGATCACAAAAAAAGGTTGTACCCCAATTGCGAAGATGGCAACACAAAGCCCGGTACCATACCGGAATTGCTGCAGTGGAAGGCAAATAATGTTGTGCCAGAGAAAGGATTTGAGAAGCTACTGAAAATATTGAAGAAGAAGCTTCCAAAGGATAACGAATTGTCCGACAGTACATACGCAACAAAGAAGGTCGTATGCCCTCTAGGATTGAAGGTGCAGAAGATACATGCATGCCCTAATGACTGCATCCTCTACCGCGGTGCGTACAAGGATCTGAACGCATGCCCGGTATGCGGTGCATTACGGTATAAGATCAGACGAGATGACCCTGGTGATGTTGACGGCGACCCCCCCCCCCAGGAAGAGGGTTCCTGCAAAGGTGATGAAGGAAATATGCCCTAGAGGCAATAATAAAGTTATTATTTATTTCCTTATTTCATGATAAATGTTTATTATTCATGCTAGAATTGTATTAACCGGAAACATGATATATGTGTGAATACATAGACAAACATAGTGTCACTAGTATGCCTCTACTTGACTAGCTCGTGAATCAAAGATGGTTAAGTTTCCTAGCCATGGACAAAAGAGTTGTCATTTGATTAACGGGATCACATCATTAGGAGAATGATGTGATTGACTTGACCCATTCCGTTAGCCTAGCACTTGATCGTTTAGTATGTTGCTATTGCTTTCTTCATGACTTATACATGTTCCTGTAACTATGAGATTATGCAACTCCCGTTTACCGGAGGAACACTTTGGGTACTACCAAATGTCACAACGTAACTGGGTGATTATAAAGGAGTACTACAGGTGTCTCCGAAGGTACATGTTGAGTTGGCGTATTTCAAGATTAGGTTTTGTCACTCCGATTGTCGGAGAGGTATCTCTGAGCCCTCTCGGTAATGCACATCACTATAAGCCTTGCAAGCAATGTGACCAATGAGTTGGTTACGCGATGATGCATTACGTAACGAGTAAAGAGACTTGCCGGTAACGAGATTGAACTAGCTATTGGATACCGACGATCAAATCCCGGGCAAGTAACATACCGATGACAAAGGGAACAACGTATGTTGTTATGCGGTTTGACCGATAAAGATCTTCGTAGAATATGTAGGAACCAATATGGGCATCCAGGTTCCGCTATTGGTTATTGACCGAGAATGGTTTTAGGTCATGTCTACATTGTTCTCGAACCCGTAGGGTCCGCACGCTTAAGGTTTCGATGACAGTTATATTATGAGTTTATGAGTTTTGATGTACCGAATGAGTTCGGAGTCCCGTATGAGGTCGGGGACATGACGAGGAGTCTCGAAATGGTTGAGACGTAAAGATCGATATATTGGACGACTATATTCGGAGTTCGGAAAGGTTCCGAGTGATTCGGGTATTTTTCGGAGTACCGGAGAGTTACCGGAATTCGCCGGGGAGTATATGGGCCTTATTGGGCCATACGGGAATAGAGGAGAGAGGCCGAAAGGAAGGAGGCGCGCAGCCCCCCTCTGATCCGAATTGGACAAGGGGTGCGGCCCCCTTTTCCTTTCCCCTCTCCCCCTTTTTCCCCCTTTCTCCTACTCCTACTTGGAAAGAGGGAGTCCTACTCCCGGTGGGAGTAGGACTCCCCCCATTGGCGCACCCTCTAGGCCGGCCGCCTCCTCCCCCCTGGCTCCTTTATATACGGGGGCGGGGGGCACCCCAAAGACACACATGTTGATCTACGGATCGTTCCTTAGCCGTGTGCGGTGCCCCCTTCCACCATATTCCACCTCGGTCATATCGTCGCGGAGTTTAGGCGAAGCCCTGCGCCGGTAGAACATCATCATCGTCACCACGCCGTCATGCTAACGGAACTCATCTCCGGAGCCTTTGCTGGATCGGAGGGCCGGAGATCGTCATCGAGCTGAACGTGTGCTGAACTCGGAGGCCCCGTACGTTCGGTCCTTGGATCGGTCGGATCGTGAAGACGTACGACTACATCAACCGCGTTGTGCTAAACGCTTCCGCTTACGGTCTACGAGGGTATATGGACGAACACTCTCCCCTCTCGTTGCTATGCCATCACCATGATCTTGCGTGTACGTAGGATTTTTTTTTTGAAATTACTACGTTACCCAACAGTGGCATCCGAGCCTAGGTTTTATGCGTTGATGTTATATGCACAAGTAGAACACAAGTGAGTTGTGGGCGATACAAGTCATACTGCTTACCAGCATGTCATACTTTGGTTCGGCAGTATTGTGAGATGAAGCGGCCCGGACCGACATTACGCGTACGCTTACGCGAGACTGGTTTCACCGTTACGAGCACTCGTGCTTAAAGGTGACTGGCGGGTGTCTGTCTCTCTCACTTTAGCTGAATTGAGTGTGGCTACGCCCGGTCCTTGCGAAGGTTAAAACAGCACCAACTTGACGAACTATCGTTGTGGTTTTTGATGCGTAGGTAAGAACGGTTCTTGCTAACCCCGTAGTAGCCACGTAAAATTTGCAAAAAAAAAGTAGAGGACGTCTAACTTGTTTTTGCAGGGCATGTTGTGATGTGATATGGTCAAGACATGATGCTATATTTTATTGTATGAGATGATCATGTTTTGTAACCGAAGTTATCGGCAACTGGCAGGAGCCATATGGTTGTCGCTTTATTGTATGAAATGCAAACACCCTATAATTGCTTTACTTTATCACTAAGCGGTAGCGATAGTCATAGAAGCAATAGATGGCATAACGACAACGATGCTACGATGGAGATCAAGGTGTCGCGCCGGTGACGATGGTGATCATGACGGTGCTTCGAAGATGGAGATCACAAGCACATGATGATGATGGCCATATCATATCACTTATATTGATTGCATGTGATGTTTATCCTTTATGCATCTTATCCTGCTTTGATTGACGGTAGCATTTTAAGATGATCTCTCACTAATTATCAAGAAGTGTTCTCCCTGAGTATGCACCGTTGCGAAAGTTCTTCGTGCTGAGACACCACGTGATGATCGGGTGTGATAGGCTCTACGTTCAAATACAACGGGTGCAAAACAGTTGCACACTCGGAATACTCAGGTTAAACTTGACGAGCCTAGCATATACAGATATGTCCTCGGAACACGGAGACTGAAAGGTCGAGCGTGAATCATATAGTAGATATGATCAACATAATGATGTTCACCATTGAAACTACTCCATCTCACGTGATGATCGGACATGGTTTAGTTGATTTGGATCACGTGATCACTTAGATGACTAGAGAGATGTCTGTCTAAGTGGGAGTTCTTAAGTAATATGATTAATTGAACTTAAATTTATCATGAACTTAGTCCTGGTAGTATTTTGCAAATTATGTTGTAGATCAATAGCTTGCGTTGTTGCTCTCATATGTTTATTTTGATATGTTCCTAGAGAAAATTGTGTTGAAAAATGTTAGTAGCAATGATGCGGATTGGATCCGTGATCTGAGGTTTATCCTCATTGCTGCGCAGAAGAATTATGTCCTTGATGCACCGCTAGGTGACAAACCTATTGCAGGAGCAGATGCAGACGGTATGAACGTTTGGCTAGCTCAATATGATGACTACTTGATAGTTTAGTGCACCATGCTTAACGGCTTAGAATCGGGACTTCGAAGACGTTTTGAACGTCATGGACCATATGAGATGTTCCAGGAGTTGAAGTTAATATTTCAAGCAAATACCCGAGTTGAGAGATATGAAGTCTCCAACAAGTTCTATGGCTAAAAGATGGAGGAGAATCGCTCAACTAGTGAGCATGTGCTCAGATTGTCTGGGTACTTCAATCACTTGAATCAAGTGGGAGTTAATCTTCCAGATAAGATAGTGATTGACAGAATTCTCTAGTCACCATCACCAAGTTAGTAGAACTTTGTGATGAACTGTACTATGCAAGGGATGACGAAAACGATTCCGAGCTCTTCGTGATGTTGAAATCAACGAAGGTAGAAATCAAGAAAGAGCATCAAGTGTTGATGATTGACAAGACCACTAGTTTCAAGAAAAGGGCAAAGGGAAAGAAAGGGAACTTCAAGTAGAATGACAAGCAAGTTGTCAGTCCCGCGAAGAAGCCCAAAGCTGGACCAAAGCCTGAAACTGAGTGATTGTACTGCAAAGGAAATGGTCACTAGAAGCGGAAATGCCTTGAATATTTGGTGGATAAGAAGGATGGCAAAGTGAACAAGGGTATATTTGATATACATGTTATTGATGTGTACCTTACTAGTGTTTATAGTAACCCCTGAGTATTTGATACTTGTTCGGTTGCTAAGATTAGTAACTCGAAACAGGAGTTACAGAATAAACAGAAACTAGTTGAGGGTGATGTGACGATGTGTGTTGGAAGTGGTTCCAAGATTGATATGATCATCATCGCACACTCCCTATACTTTCGGGATTAGTGTTGAACCTAAATAAATGTTATTTGGTGTTTGCGTTGAGCATGAATATGATTTGATCATGTTTATTGCAATACGGTTATTCATTTAAAGTCAGAGAATAATTGTTGTTCTGTTTACATGAATAAGACCTTCGATGGTCATACACCCAATGAACATAGTTTGTTGCATCTCGATCGTAGTGATACACATATTCATAATATTGATGCCAAAAGATGAAAAGTTAATAATGATAGTGCAACTTATTTGTGGCACTGCCGTTTGGGTCATATCGGTGTAAAGCGCATGAAGAAACTCCATAAAGATGGATTTTCGGAATCACTTGGTTATGAATCATTTGATGCTTGCGAACCGTGCCTTTTGGGCAAGATGACTAAAAACTCCGTTCTCCGGAACAACGGAACAAGCTACTGACTTATTGGAAAAAATACATCCCGATGTATGCAATCCAATGAGTGTTGATGCTCGTGGCAAGTATCGTTATTTTCTGACCTTCACAAAATGATTTGAGCAGATATGGGTATATCTACTTGATGAAACATAAGTCTGAAATAATTGAAAGGTTCAAAGAATTTCAGAGTGAAGTGGAAAAATCATCGTAACAAGAAAATAAAGTTTCTACGATCTGATCGCGGAGACGAATATTTGAGTTACGAGTTTGGTTTTCAGTTAAAACAATGTGGAATAGTTTCACAGCTCACGCCACCTGGAACACCACAACGTTATGGTGTGTCCGAACGTCGTAACCGCACTTTATTGGATATGGTGCGATCTATGATGTCTCTTATCGGTTTTACCACTATCGTTTTGGGGTTGTGCATTAGAGACAGCTGCATTCACGTTTAAAAGGGCACCATCTAAATCCATTGAGACGACACCGTATGAACTATGGTTTAGCAGTAAACCTAAGCTGTCATTTCTTAAAGTTTGGAGTTGCGATGCTTATATGGAAAAAGTTTCAACCTGATAAGCTCAAACCCAAATCGGAGAAGTGCGTCTTCATAGAATACCCAAAGTTAACTATTGGGTACTCCTTCTATCACAAATCCAAAGGCAAAACATTCGTTGCTAAGAATGGATCCTTTCTAGAGAAGGAATTTCTCTCGAAAGAAGTGAGTGGGAGGAAAGTAGAACTTGATAAGGTAATTGTACCTTCTCCCGAATTGGAAAGTAGTTCATCACAGAAATCAGTTCTAGTGATTCCTACACCAATTAGTGAGGAAGCTAATGATAATGATCATGAAGCTTCAGATCAAGTTACTACCAAACTTTGTAGATCTTCCAGATTAAGACCCACACCAGAGTGGTACGGTAATCTTATTCTGGAAATCATGTTACTAGACCATGATGAACCTACGAACTATGGGGAAGCGATGATGAGCCCAGATTCCACGAAAAGGCTTGAGGCCATAAAATCTGAGATGAGATCCATCTATGAGAACAAAGTATGGACTTTGGTTGTCTTGCCCGATGATCGGCAAGCCATAGAAAATAAATGGATCTTCAAGAGGAAGACGGACGTTGATAGTAGTGTTACTATATACAAAGCTTGACTTGTCGCAAAAAGGTTTCTGACAAGTTCAAGGTGTTGACTACAATGAGATTTTCTCAACTGTAGCGATGCTTAAGTCTGTCCGAATCATGTTAGCAATTGCCACATTTTATGAAATCTGGCAAATGGATGTCAAAACTGCATTCTTTAATGGTTTTCTTAAAGAAGAGTTGTATATGATGCAACCATAAGGTTTTGTCAATCCTAAAGGTGCTAACAAAGTGTGCAAGCTCCAGTGATCCATCTATGGACTGGTGCAAGCATCTCGGAGTTGGAATATACGCTTTGATGAGTTGATCAAAGCATATGGTTTTATACAGACTTTTGAAGAAGCCTGTATTTACAATAAAGTGAGTGGGAGCACTACAACATTTCTGATAAGTATATGTGAATGACATATTGTTGATCGGAAATAATGTATAATTATTCTGCAAAGCATAAAGGAGTGTTTGAAAGGAATTTTTCAAAGAAAGACCTTGGGGAAGCTGCTTACACATTGAGCATCAAGATCTATAGAGATAGATCAAGACGCTTGATAAGATTTTTCAATGAGTACATACCTTGACAAGATTTTGAAGTAGTTCAAAATGGAACAGTCAAAGAAAGAGTTCTTGCCTGTGTTGCAAGGTGTGAAGTTGAGTAAGACTCAAAACCCGACCATGGCAGAAAATAGAAAAGAATGAACAGTCATTCCCTATGCCTCAGTCATAGGTTCTATAAAGTATGCTATGTTGTGTACTAGACCTATTGTATACCTTGCTCTGAGTTTGGCAAAGGAATACAATTTTGATCTAAGAGTAGATCACTAGACAGCGGTCAAGAATATCCTTAGTGAGGACTAAGGAGATGTTTCTCGATTATGGAGGTGATAAAAGAGTTCGTTGTAAAAGTTACATCGGTGCAAACTTTTACACTGATCCAGATGACTCTAAGTCTCAATCTGGATACATATTGAAAGTGGGAGCAATTAGCTAGAGTAGCTCCGTGCAGAGTATTGAAGACATAAGAATATTCGCAAAATACATACGGCTCTGTATGTAACAGACCCGTTGACTAAATTTCTCTCACGAGCAAAACATGATCATACCTTAGTACTCTTTTGGGTGTTAATCACATAGCAATGTGAAATAGATTATTGACTCTAGTAAACCCTTTGGGTGTTGATCACATGACGATGTGAACTATGGGTATTAATCACATACAGATGTGAATATTGGTGTTGAATCATATGCTGATGTGAACTAGATTATTGACTCTAGTGCAAGTGGGAGACTGAAGGAAATATTCCCTAGAGGCAATAATAAAGTTATTATTTATTTCCTTATTTCATGATAAATGTTTATTATTCATGCTAGAATTGTATTAACCGGAAACATGATACATGTGTGAATACATAGACAAACATAGTGTCACTAGTATGCCTCTACTTGACTAGCTCGTGAATCAAAGATGGTTAAGTTTCCTAGCCATGGACAAAAGAGTTGTCATTTGATTAACGGGATCACATCATTAGGAGAATGATGTGATTGACTTGACCCATTCCGTTAGCCTAGCACTTGATCGTTTAGTATGTTGCTATTGCTTTCTTCAAGACTTATACATGTTCCTATAACTATGAGATTATGCAACTCCCGTTTACCGGAGGAACACTTTGGGTACTACCAAACGTCACAACGTAACTGGGTGATTATAAAGGAGTACTACAGGTGTCTCCGAAGGTACATGTTGAGTTGGCGTATTTCGAGATTAGGTTTTGTCACTCTGATTGTCGGAGAGGTATCTCTGGGCCCTCTCGGTAATGCACATCACTATAAGCCTTGCAAGCAATGTGACCAATGAGTTGGTTACCCGATGATGCATTACGTAACGAGTAAAGAGACTTGCCGGTAACGAGATTGAACTAGGTATTGGATACCGACGATCAAATCTCGGGCAAGTAACATACCGATGACAAAGGGAACAACGTATGTTGTTATGCGGTTTGACCGATAAAGATCTTCGTAGAATATGTAGGAACCAATATGGGCATCCAGGTTCCGCTATTGGTTATTGACCGAGAATGGTTCTAGGTCATGTCTACATTGTTCTCGAACCCGTTGGGTCCGCATGCTTAAGGTTTCGATGACAGTTATATTATGAGTTTATGAGTTTTGATGTACCGAAGGAGTTCGGAGTCCCGTATGAGGTCGGGGACATGACGAGGAGTCTCGAAATGGTCGAGACGTAAAGATCAATATATTGGACGACTATCTTCGGAGTTCGGAAAGGTTCCGAGTGATTCGGGTATTTTTCGGAGTACCGGAGAGTTACGGGAATTCGCCGGGGAGTATATGGGCCTTATTGGGCCATACGGGAATAGAGGAGAGAGGCCGAAAGGAAGGAGGCGCGCAGCCCCCCTCTGATCCGAATTGGACAAGGGGTGCGGCCCCCTTTTCCTTTCCCCTCTCCCCCTCTTTCCCCCCTTCTCCTACTCCTACTTGGAAAGAGGGAGTCCTACTCCCGGTGGGAGTAGGACTCCCCCCCTTGGCGCGCCCTCTAGGCTGGCCGCCTCCTCCCCCCTGGCTCCTTTATATACGGGGGCGGGGGGCACCCCAAAGACACACAAATTGATCTATGGATCGTTCCTTAGCCGTGTGCGGTGCCCCCTTCCACCATATTCCACCTCGGTCATATCGTCGCGGAGTTTAGGCGAAGCCCTACGCCGGTAGAACATCATCGTCGTCACCACGCCGTCGTGCTGACGGAACTCATCTCCGGAGCCTTTGCTGGATCGGAGGGCCGGAGATCGTCATCGAGCTGAACGTGTGCTGAACTCGGAGGCCCCGTACGTTCGGTGCTTGGATCGGTCGGATCGTGAAGACGTACGACTACATCAACCGCGTTGTGCTAAACGCTTCCGCTTATGGTCTACGAGGGTACGTGGACGAACACTCTCCCCTCTCGTTGCTATGCCATCACCATGATCTTGCGTGTACGTAGGTTTTTTTTTGAAATTACTACGTTACCCAACAGGTGATGTGGTATGCTCCTATAATACCACGGTTGAAACGTCTGTTCAGAAACGGAGAGCATGCCAAGTTGATGCGATGGCATAGTGAGGACCGTAAAAAAGACGGGAAGTTGAGAGCACCCGCTGACGGGTCGCAGTGGAGAAAAATCGAGAGAATGTACTGGGCTGATTTTGCACGTGACCCAAGGAACGTATGGTTTGCTTTAAGAGTGGATGGCATTAATCCTTTCGGGGAGCAGAGCAGCAACCACAGCACCTGGCCCATGACTCTATGTATGTATAACCTTCCTCCTTGGATGTGCATGAAGCGGAAGTTCATTATGATGACAGTTCTCATCCAAGGCCCTAAGCAACCCGGCAACGACATTGATGTGTACCTAAGGCCATTAGTTGAAGAACTTTTACAGCTGTGGAATGGAAACGGTGTACATACGTGGGATGAGCACAAACAGGAGGAATTTGACCTAAAGGTGTTGCTATTCGTGACCATCAACGATTGGTCCGCTCTCAGTAACCTTTCAGGACAGACAAACAAGGGATACCACGCACGCACTATTTACTTGACACCGAAAGTATATACTTGGGAAGCTGTAGGAAGAATGTGTACCAGGGCCATCGTCGATTTCTTTCGACCAACCATCAATGTCGAAAGAAAGGCAAGCATTTCAAAGGTGTGACGCCCCCGATTCAATCGTACACTATTCATGCACGCAAATGTGTACGATCAAGATCAGGGACTCACGGGAAGATATCACAACACAACTCTACAAATAAAATAAGTCATACAAGCATCATAATACAAGCCAGGGCCTCAAGGGCTCGAATACAAGTGCTCGATCATAGACGAGTCAGCGGAAGCAACAATATCTGAGTACAGACATAAGTTAAACAAGTTTGCCTTAAGAAGGCTAGCACAAACTGGGATACAGATCGAAAGAGGCGCAGGCCTCCTGCCTGGGATCCTCCTAACTACTCCTGGTCGTCGTCAGCGGGCTGCACGTAGTAGTAGGCACCTCCGGTGTAGTAGGGGTCGTCGTCGACGGTGCCGTCTGGCTCCTGGACTCCAGCATCTGGTTGCACAACCAGAAAGAAAGGAAAGGGGGGAAAAGGGGGGAAAAAGCAACCGTGAGTACTCATCCAAAGTACTCGCAAGCAAGGAACTACACTACATATGCATGGGTATATGTGTAAGGAGGCCATATTGGTGGACTGAACTGCAGAATGCCAGAATAAAAGGGGGATAGCTAGTCCTATCGAAGACTACGCTTCTGGCAGCCTCCGCCTCGTAGCACGTAGAAGAGAGTAGATTGAAGTCCTCCAAGTAGCATCTCCAAGTAGCATCTCCAAGTAGCATCTCCAGTAGCATCGCATAGCATAATCCTACCCGGCGATCCCCTCCTCATATCCCTGAGGGAGAGCGACCACCGGTTGTATCTGGCACTTGGAAGGGTGTGTTTTATTAAGTATCCGGTTCTAGTTGTCATAAGGTCAAGGTACAACTCCAAGTCGTCCTGTTACCGAAGATCACGGCTATTCGAATAGATTAACTTCCCTGCAGGGGTGCACCACATAACCCAACACGCTCGATCCCATTTGGCCGGACACACTTTCCTGGGTCATGCCCGGCCGCGGAAGATCAACACGTCGCAGCCCCACCTAGGCACAACAGAGAGGCCAGCACGCCGGTCTAAACCTAAGCGCACAGGGGTCTGGGCCCATCGCCCATAGCACACCTGCACGTTGCGTGGGCGGCCGGAAGCAGAACTAGCCCCCTTAATACAAGAGCAGGCTTACGTTCCAATCCGGCGCGCGCCGCTCCGTCGCTGACGTCTGAAGTGCTTCGGCTGATACCACGACGTCGGGATACCCATAACTACTCCCACGTAGATGGTTAGTGCGTATAGGCTCGTAGCCGACTCAGATCAAATACCAAGATCTCATTAAGCGTGTTAAGTATCCGCGAACGCCGAACAGGGCCAGGCCCACCTGTCTCCTAGGTAGTCTCAACCTGCCCTGTCGCTCCGCCACAAAGTAACAGTCGAGGGCCGTCGGGAACCCAGGCCCACCTCTACCGGGATGGAGCCACCTGTCCTTTCACCCCCCTCGTCAGAATCACTTGCGGGTACTCAATGAGCTGACCCGACTTTAGTCACTGTCTGTATAGTATGTATGTATGTATAGTATATACCCGTGATCACCTCCCGAGTGATCACGGCCCAATAGTATAGCAAGGCAGACTGACAAGAATGTAGGGCCAATGATGATAAACTAGCACCCTATACTAAGCATTTAGGATTGCAGGTAAGGTATCAACAGGTGTAGCGACAATGTCAGGCTATGCATCAGGATAGGATTAACGAAAGCAGTAACATGCTACACTACTCTAATGCAAGCAGTATAGAGGAGAATAGG
>NC_041386.1:690319919-690325451 GCF_002162155.2 Triticum dicoccoides
GCCTGGTTGCTCTGACAAGGAGGGGTCGTCGGTGACGTAGTCGACCACAGGGGCATCAGCATCGGTCTCGGAGTCTACCGGAAAGGAGTAACGGAGGGGGAAGACAATAAATAACAGAGCAATCAAATGTAACACAAAGCAAGACGTGGCAATACGTTGTGCTAGGGGTGACCTAACGTAGGGATAGGCGATACCGGTGAAGGGGGAAACATCCGGGAAATTATCCCCGGTGTTTCGTGTTTTCGGGCAGAGGAGCCGGAGGGGGAAAGTTGCGAGTTTGATATGTTAGGGGTGCGTGGCGGACGAACGGACTGCGTATCCAGATTCGTCTCGTCGTTTTGAGCAACTTTCATGTACAAAGTTTTTCCATCGGAGTTATGGTTAATTTTCTATGATTTTCCAAAGTTTTAGGTATTTTCTGAAATTTCTGGATTTATTATATTTAGTTTAATCCGAACTGACCAAGTCAATTTGACTAGTCAAAAGGGCATGTGTGACCCACATGTCATAGACTATTTATCTAAACAATTAAATAAGTCTAATTTATTTAATGAGAGCCTACATGTCATCTACTACTAGACTAACTTAGCTCTAATTAAGACCTATTATAGTAGTACTAATCTATGTAAGGGCCGGCCATTACTGGGCACAGCCGGCCACATGCACGGCGCGCACACACCTACACAGCACACACACGCTGCTAGGGGTTAAGTATGTTCTATGTTAAAAGAAAACAGCAATTTGTGAATTTCATAGAATTTAATCCATCCATCAAATGGATTTGGTGCAATGGGGTAAAATGAAGATTTTCAAGTGTACTCTCTGCCCAAATTATTTTTATCCACATAAGAACTTGCCTTGTGGATGTTTATTGGCTGTCAAAGGGGCTACCCAATGTGAATTTGCCAAAGCTAGCTGCAGCTACAGTAACTGAACGTTACTGTAGCAGAGGAGCTGCAGCCGAGTGCAGCGGGCAGAGCAGCAGTAGGGAGCGGCAGCCGCGGCGGAGAAGGCCACAACAGTAGGCTGCGGGGCGAGGTGGTCCGCAGGGCGGAGCAGAGGGAGCCGGGCCGCGGTGTGGGGCGGACGACGAAGGGGGCGAACGTCCCTACGGCGTGGGCAAGGGTCGGCCGGGGCGACGGCTGCAGCAACGGACGAGCGTCTGCAACTGCGGGACAGGCGGGGGCACACGCGGGTGGACGCGGGCGAGCAGCGGCAGCTTGAGCAACAACCGCGGCTAGTAGCACCGAGCAGCAGGCAGCGCGTACACGGGAGCAGCAGCGCGCGGCAGCTCGAACGAGCTCCGGCCATGGCGGACAAGGGAGCTATGGCTACGGCGGTGGCGTGCTCGAGCTCGAATCCAAGCTAGTCTAGAAGGAGAAAGGTGCAGGCGCTCACATCGGAGCACACGAGTGGCTCGGCGAAGGTTTAGAAGCGCAGACGACGGCGATTGACGAGGTTGAACGGCGACGACCGAAGGAAGGGGATGAGGTCGATCCCGGTGATGTGGTCCACTCCATCTCGATCCAGTCCTTCCAGTCGACGCGGACGAGGCAGGCGATGCTTCAGGTGTGATCTCAACCGGCGGGGAGCTCGGTGCGCGCGGGAATAATGATGGCCATGGCGATGACGGCGTTGGCTGAGCGATGCGGGAAGAAAGCGGCGCGAGGGAGGGGGAGAGAGTGGGCTAGGGTTTGACCACGGCGTCGAGGGAGGTCTTGTAGGACGACGGGGATTCACGAGATGGTCAGCACGTGGCCGATCCGCGACGTGGACGGGTGCACGGTGGCCACCCAGCCCTGTGAACAGAGGAAGAAGAAAAAGGGGAGTTGGGCTGGGCAACTAATGTAATAATTGGGCCTAAGTGTACAGTAGATTAGGTATTATGTTTTTCACTTCTTTTTTGTTTATTGTTTTTCTTATTTATCTACTGTTTTGTATTCAGTTTAGGTACTAAATGATTTTAGTTAAAGTTGAAACTCCACACATAATCACCTCCTGATATTTTGGGTGTTTTCCAAAAAGTTTGGGGTTATTCGGAAATGTTTGAAATTAAGTTCATATTTTAATGGGCATAATAAGGGATGCTTGTTCACTTTATTTATTTCTAGGGAAAATTTAAAATTCCATTTAATGTTACCTCCTACATGGTAATTACTTTGTGAATATTTGCAACCCACCGAACATTTTTCCTTATCAGTTTGAAGAAATAAAATTTGACTTGTTTTTGGAATTTGAATTTGAATCAGTTTCGAACTAACGCGAGATTAGCAACAGTAATCGAAGTGACGTGGCATCATTAGCAGATGGTTATTGTAGCTTAACTATCCGGGCGTCACAAAAGGCGAGGCAGATCACCGGAAGAAGCCCGCCATGCGTACCGATGATCACGTACTTGCTATGGTCAATGATTTACACGTAACCTTTGGAAAGGGTCCCAGCGCACTAGCTGTTCCGAATGACGCTGGGGGACACGCACCCATGTGGAAGAATAAATCTATATTTTCGGACCTACTGTCGGTGTCAAAATCGGCGGATCTCGGGTAGGGGGTCCCGATCTGTGCGTCTAGGCGGATGGTAACAGGAGACGAGGGACACGATGTTATTACCCAGGTTCGGGCCCTCTTGATGGAGGTAAAACCCTATGTCCTGCTTGATTAATATTGATGATGTGGGTTACAAGAGTAGATCTACCACGAGAACAAGGAGGCTAAACCCTAGAAGCTAGCCTATGGTATGATTATTGTTTGTCCTATGGACTAAGGCCATCCGGTTTATATAGACACCGGAGAGGGCTAGGGTTACACAGAGTCGGTTACAAAGGTAGGAGATCTACATATCCGTATCGTGAAGCTTGCCTTCCATGCCAAGGAAAGTCCCATCCGGACACGGGACGAAGTCTTCAATCTTGTATCTTCATAGTCTTGGAGTCTGGCCGATGATGATAGTTCGGCTATCCGGACACCCCCTAGTCCGGAACTCCCTCACCTACCCTACTGGAAAGACCTACAGGTCCGTTCTTCAATTGACGTGATGCACATGACGAAGAACCTTTGCGTGAACCTGCTAGGCTTCTTGGGCGTGTATGGAAAGACAAAAGATACAGCCGAGGCACGGGAGGACCTACAACGTTTGCACGAAAAAGACGGCATGCCTCCAAAGCAGTATGAAGGTCCTGCCAGCTATGCTCTTACCAAAGAAGAGAAGGAAATCTTCTTTGAATGTCTGCTTAGTATGAAGGTCCCGACTGGCTTCTCGTCAAATATAAAGGGAATAATAAATATGCCAGAGAAAAAGTTCCAGAACCTAAAGTCTCATGACTGCCACGTGATTATGACGCAACTGCTTCCGGTTGCATTGAGGGGGCTTCTACCGGAAAACGTCCGATTAGCCATTGTGAAGCTATGTGCATTCCTCAATGCAATCTCTCAGTAGGTGATCGATCCAGAAATCATACCAAGGCTAAGGAGTGATGTGGTGCAATTACTTGTTAGTTTCGAGCTGGTGTTCCCACCATCCTTCTTCAATATCATGACGCACGTCCTAGTTCATCTTGTCGACGAGATTGTCATTCTGGGCCCCGTATTTCTACACAATATGTACCCCTTTGAGAGGTTCATGGGAGTCCTAAAGAAATATGCCCGTAACCGCGCTAGGCCAGAAGGAAGCATCTCCATGGGCCATCAAACAGAGGATGTCATCGGGTTTTGTGTTGACTTCATTCCTGGCCTTAAGAAGATAGGTCTCCCTATATCGCGGTATGAGGGGAGACTGACTGGAAAAGGCACGCTTGGAAGGGACTCAATAATATGCAGGGACGAATATTCTTGGTCTCAAGCACACTACACAGTTCTACATAACACTACCTTGGTGACCCCGTATGTCGATAAACACACCGGAGCAGTGCGACGACTGGATTACATGTGAACACATCAGGACTTTCAGCACTTGGTTGGAAACACGTCTCAGAGGTGACAACACTGTTTGTGATGAGCTGTCTTGTTGTCCAGGGGACCATCTTCGACTGTTACGATTTGGAAAGGATATGAGATAAATGGGAATACATTTTACACGATTGACCAAGATCAAAAGAGCACCAACCAAAACAGCGGTGTCCACTTTGATTCAACAACCGAGAGGGGAAATGACACGTATTATGGTTACATAGTGGACATATGGGAACTTGACTACGAACATGATTTTAAGGTTCCTTTGTTTAAGTGCAAATAGGTCAATCTGTCAGGAGGCGGGGTACAGGTAGACCCACAGTACGGAATGACAACAGTGGATCTGAAAAATCTTGGGTACACTGACGAATCGTTCGTCCTAGCCAATGATGTGGCACAGGTTATCTATGTGAAGGACATGTCTACCAGACCGAGAAAAAGAAAAGATAAGGAAGCGAATACATCGTACGATGAGCCAAAGCGCCACATAGTTCTTTCAGGAAAAAGGGACATCGCGGGAGTGGAGGGCAAGACAGACATGTCTGAAGATTATGAAAAGTTTCATGAAATTCCTCCCTTCAAAGTCAAGGCTGACCCCAGCATCCTGATAAACGATTAAGATTATCCATGGTTACGGCGCAATAAGCAAATGACACAAGCGAACAAAAAGTGAAGACTTTCTCACACAACTATTATGATGATACCATGCCAACTTTGTAACAGATGAGTATGATACCATTGTCTGTTTTGTACATGCACATGCTATGTGGGTGAAATTATGATACTATGCCAACTTTCAACTTTTTCAGAGTTCATTTGAAATGCTTTAATGTCTTATGGTTCAGCCCTCGTAATACCATTAATCCCGGTTCGCTCCTTGTCAACTATGTTCTCACCAAGAACACTCTCAAGAAGGCAGCCACGTGGGCCATTGGTCCCAGTTCGTCTGGACCTTTTTTCTCTATAGGCGCATCTATGTTCATTTTTTTAGTAAAGTTAATCACAAACTTGTGATTCACACAAATTTCAAAGAATTCAAATTTTAACTATTCAAATTTAAAAACTAATGGCACTAACATAAAGTTTATAATTTTTCTAAAACTAAAAGCAAAAAGAATTAAAAAACAAAGCAAAAAACAAAAGAAAATAAATAATGCAAAAAACAAACTAAAAAACTAAAAAAACTAAAAAAATGCCACCTATTGGGCCACCACGGTCTGAATACGACTAGAAACCCAACCTGGCCAGGATCCAGGCCCGCAGAAGGCCCAATAGGCCCACAGCAGCATAGTGTGAGATTAGGCCCGAAAGCCTGCAGTTGAGAGGAGCTCGAGAGAGTGGGCGCATCAGCGCTTATAAACCACTCTCGAGCCCTCTCAACTAGCGAGGTGGGACTAAACTTTGGCCGCCATGCGGGCAGCACAGGGGCCTTTGGTTCCGGCTGGCGGCACCAACTGGGACTAAAGGGGGGCATTGGAACCGGTTCGTGGGACCAACCGGGACCAATACCCCACCTTTAGTCCCGGTTGGTGCCACCAACCGGGACCAAAGGCCGCTGCTTCCCACCCTTTGGGCTGCTGAAAAG
>NC_041386.1:690325906-690331303 GCF_002162155.2 Triticum dicoccoides
CTGTCCTGCGCGGCCGCCGTGCCGCCGCCCCTGCCCTGCGCGGCCCTGTCCTGCGCGGCCGCCGCGCGCCGCCCTTGTCCTACGCGGCCTCCCCTGCCCTGCGCGGCCGCCACGCGCCACCGCTCCTGCCCTGCGCTGGCACCGCGCGCCTCCCCGCCGCCCCTGCCCTGCATTTTTCATAGCATTTTTTTGTATTTTTTGTGTATATGTGTTTGTATGTGTATATATGTGTACATGTTCATAGTATTTTTTTTCATAAGTGTATTTTTTTGTTCATTGCATTTTTTCATATATATAATGTATATATGTATGTGGTAGCTATATGATGAATGGATGTGGCTATCTATGTATGAATATAATGTTCATAGCATTTTTTTGTTTATATATGTTTTTTAATACATGTATTAATTTTTTATTTAGGTTGTTAGTAGATATCGATTTCAGGTTAGTGCATTTTAGGTTAGTCTAGAGGAAAAAGTAAAATAAGGAAAAGGAAGAAAAGAAGAAGAAGGAAGAAGGAAGAAGAAGAAGAAAAAGAAGGAGAGGAAAAAGGAAAATAAGAAGAGGAAGAAAGGAGAAGAAGAGGAGAGGAAGAAGAGGAGAAATAAATAAGAAGAGGAAAAAAGAAGAAAAAGAAGAGGAGAAGAAAAAAGGAACTTCTCCTCTTTTTTTCTTATTTTTTTTCTTCGATCTTCTCCTCTGTCGTCGTCGATATACCCCCCCTCAGCCCTCTCGCTCGACCAAAACTCTCGAGGACACCCAAACCCTAGAGAAAAAACGATGTTGGTCTCCTACCCCCTCCCGCTGCGCCCCTACCCGACAAACTCTCTTGAGGCCACCCAAATTTACCAAGTTAAAAGAGCGTTGTCGTCGAGGCCACCCCAAACCCTTGAAGCATTGTGTCGAGGCCACCCCAAACCCTTGAAGTGTTGTCTAGGCCACCCAAACCCTAGAGAAGCAGCGTCGAGGCCACTAACATGATTCCTTATTGTGATTATCTAGCTAGTTCTACGTTTGCCACTAATATATATCCATCTGTACCATGTTTGAATAATAATTGACATGTTGTAAATATTTGCAGAAACTATGGAGCACTCCCGAGACGAAGCAACAGAAGCGATGTTGGGGGAGATAATCGCAGAAGGAAGTGATGTGGTTGCATCATTTTTCAACGACACCGTTGGTCAGGAAGGACTGGGAGAAGAAGAGGGCTATGTTCATGATGGCTCCGGCCCATTAATGCCGGTACAAGAAGAGGGCTATGTTCATGATGGCTCCGGTGACCCAATGGAGGTACAAGAAGGAGACCGTGCTGACTGCTCCGGTGACCGAACCGAGTCCGGCCAGGTATATATATATATTAGTTAAGCCCGTGCTGACTAGTTAATTGATGCATTCATTATTTTGGTATATGTACACATATTAATTAACTCTCGTCTTTCTTCCTTTTTCTAGCCCTCCGGATCGAGCACAACTTCGGTAAGGAGACGAGGCCCGAAGAAAAAGTTGAGTTCGGATGAAAAGTTTGAGATCACAGCAATCGCGCGCGACGGCGAACTGATTGAACCCATCAGGACAAAGAACGCATTTGCTTCTCAGTGCGGGGTTCTTATTAGGGACAAGATCCCGATCAGCATCCACCAATGGTATAAGCCTAAGGAGGAAGACCCTTAGGTGTCTTATGTCAATGATATGCAGAAAGATGATCTTTGGACTGAGCTGAAGGCAAATTTCACCCTACCGCCAGAGAAGGATCCGGAGAATCCAGTTAAAGAGCAACTAATCAAGTCTTGTGCTCTTAAGAAGATGGCAGACCTATTCAGGAGGTGGAGGAAACAGCTGAAAAAGTTTGTCGACAAAGAAGAGACACAAGAATTCATCGGCAAATAGGAGAAGATCAGAGATCACTGGCCCGCATTTGTGGCCTACACGACATCAGAAAAGAGTAAGAAGATGTCGGTGACAAACAAGCAAAATGCTGCGAAGAAGTTTCACCATTGCACGAGGTCAGGTGGCTACCTCAAAGCCCGGCCTAAGTGGTCCAAGGCTGAGAATGATCTGCTTGATAAAGGGATCGAACCGGAGACAATGAGATGCTAGACCGTTGCCGGACTTGGTTCTTCGGGGCTGGCAGAACATTGGACCCTGTATCAGGGAAGTGCCGTTGGACGGACGAGCAACTGAAAACACCAGTCACAAGGCTTCGGCAGTATATCGATGCAACGCAGCAAGGGACATTCGTTCCAGACAGGGAGAAGGACGAGCTCACAATGGCCCTCGGGAATCCTGAGGACCCTGGACGGACACGAGGCACGCCAGGCTCCATTCCATGGAAGGTTGGTTTTCCAGAAGCGGGGGGTTACAAAACCCATGAGAGCAGGAAGAAACTGGAGCAGAGCCAACTGCAAGCGCTGCACTAAAGGGTAATGGGGCTAGAGGAACGAGAAGCAGATCGTAACAAACGACCTGCCGAAGCTTCCCCCGAAGCTACCCCGCCATCTCAGCGGAGAAGAAGCGTGGCTTCCACCGAGCTGCTTCAACCGGAGCATGTCTTGACGGCTCCTGCCAGCTATCCCGTGGATGCTATCACGGAGGCTCAAAATTGCCACCTTATGACGCGATGGATGAATTTGAAGGTCAAGGTGACTGTCGGCTCTGTTTATCCTACTGAACACGGTGCAACTTTTCACTGTCGGCTGATTCCAGAAGGATATGCTAGGGTGATGGTGGATGAAATAACAGAGGGATTTGAGGACCTCCAGCTTGACTACCCTACCGGTGAAGGGGAGACTAGGCTGGGTTCTGCTCTGAAGACTCCATGCCTATGGCGGAAGGACCTCATCAACCTTCCGAACTGGACGCCTCCGCCTCCTCCTCCTCCTCCTCCGGCGAGTCAGGGCACTCCGCCTCCTCCACCACCTCCTCCTCCGGCGAGTGATGATCAGAGAACTAGGCCTCCTTCTCCGCCCGCGTCGGCGCGCCCGAGCACCCAGCAGCCTCCTCCTTCTTCGGCGCGTGGTGGCACTCCGCCTCCTTCTCCGCCTGCGCCGGCGCGCCCGAGCAGCCAGGAGCCTCCTCCTTCTCCGGCGCATGGTGGCACTCCGCCTCCTTCTCTGCCTGCGTCGGTGCGCCCGAGCAGCCAGCAACCTCCTCCTTCTTCGCCTCGCCAGCAAGGGCGGAAGAGACCCGCCGCCGCCCCGGCTGCTCCGGCGTGTCGTAGTCCTTCTCCTCCGCCTCGTAAGCAAGCACGAAAGAAGACAGGCGCCGCAGCCGCTCCGTCTGCTCCGGTGTCTAGCAGTACAGCCAGCAGAGGCGGGAGGCAATACAGATACGGTCCTTCTCTCAAGCCTCTAGAGAAGTTACCGTACGAGAGGACCAAGGAGGAAAACGCGAAGATCGTGCAGACCGAAGTGGACGACTTATTTGCCAGGTTGAAAGCAAAGAGACATCCACCTCCGGAGAAGAAGGTAGATCCGGTGAAAGCAAAGCGCACTATTGATGCCCTCAGGAAACCACCAAAGTCTCTACCGAGAACCAACTATGAGCGCATTACTGAACAGACATATCTCGAAGCGGAGCGGTCGGGAAGTACTGTCAGTGATAAAAGGTTAAAAGAACGAGCAACTGGGAAAAAAATTGCCTAGCTCGGCGAACGAGCAAAACAATCGTGCCCCCCGCTCAATGTGTCTAGCGGCGACATCATCGCTAATGCTCCGGGGACGATGGCCGGTTATGGCAATCTTGCAGATTACCTGCCTGACGATCAACTTCCTGATTTCTTGGAGGTGGACGAACACAGATACGAGTACGGGAAGCCTCTCGTCAAAGATGAAAAATCTCTAACAACTATGATGCGAAGATTCCATAATTGGTACATGAAAACCTGCAGAGAGTCGGGGGGACGAATGCTTTGTATCTGAATATTAAAGAGGAGCACGACCTCGTTGGAACTGATCTGTTGACTGTTCCATTTGAGGAGTTCTTAGAGTTCTTCAATCAAAAGGCCCTCGATAAATTAACGGTCTTTTGCTACTGTCTATAAGTACTATTTCTGTCATTAAATCTTTATATATAGCTCGGCTCTTTCATTGCATGTATTTATAATTAATTATCCTCACTATATTATGCAGATTGAAGATCGTCGAGTGCAAAAAACAAGAAATGTATGATATTGGGTTCATTAACACAAATATCATAGATGAAATTTAGGTTACAAAGCACGCCGAAGAGGCCGAGGCCAACTTGCTACAATCATTGATCAAAAATCAAAACAAAGATTTAATACTCTTTCCTTACAACTTCCAGTGAGTGTTACTGTCGTGTGCATATTCAGTTTCCCTTATTACTCGAGCGAGGTTATAGTAATGTAATTGATGAGTTATGCATGCGTGCGCAGATTCCACTATGTTCTTCTGGAGATTAAGCTTGAGCGGGGAGTAGTAAACGTCTTAGACTCGAGACGAAAAGATCCCGAAACCTATGCGGACATGACTAATTTGCTCAACAAGTAAGTTCAATCGATCATTATCGTACCATATTGGCAACTTTTTGTTCATTTCCTGATATCTCAAGTAATAATAATTATTTTCTTTGTCTTGCAGGGTTTGGAAACAGTTCACCGTAGAAGTTCCGAGACTGCCGAAGGAGCTGCGATATACATACCCGAAAGTAAGTACTACTAGCTAGCTAGTTACGCGCATCTCTCGTTGATTCTATAGCTGTACTTTCATCAATGTCATTTATAATGCTTCATTATCAGTTTGATTGACCTCTATTTCTCGTAAAGTGCTTGTGGCAGGAACAAGGAAATGATTTCTGTGGATACTACGTGTGGGAGTTCATTTACAACGCGACTTTGAAAAATAAGCGGGGCTACTCTAAAAGACAATATGAAGTTCGTAAGCAATAATATTCACAATTTCATTTTATTACACCATCATTTCTGTTGAGTTTCATTCACATATGTATTAACCCCCTTCTTCAAATTAGACGTGGCAGATGCGGGATGAACTCCTAAAACAAGATCACGTGAAAGCAATTCAAGAGGAATTGGCGGGATTCTTTCTTGACCATGTCATCAATAAAGTTGAAGAATATCATGTGCAAATTGATTTCAATTGCTAGGTGATTGTAAGAGATCCTACATATTGTATATGTATGTAGCCAGTACCATCGGATAGATAATATGAAAACTTGTTGTTCGACCAATCTCTCGGAGAAGGAGAGGTCGATCAATCACTTCTCTCGGTATGCATGACGAATTTCTGCACTTAATGGTTCCCTTCATTTTCTTACTAGCTAGCGTGTCGAGAGCCTCTCTATGTACAGTACGTAGCGTCGACCAAGCACGGACATAAAAGAAGACACTTCTCTCTATTAATTAGCTAGCTAACACAA
>NC_041386.1:690331574-690337982 GCF_002162155.2 Triticum dicoccoides
GAAAAAAAACAAAAACCACGACCACTGCAATGCTGACGCGTGGATGCCTTTTGGTCCCGGTTGGTGCCACCAACCGGGACCAAAGACCCTCCTGCCCGGGCTCGGCGCACCGGCCACGTGGAGGCACATCTGTCCCGGTTCGTGTTAGAACCGGGACTAAAAGGGGAAGGCTAGTAACGAGAACCGGGACTAAAGGCCCTTACAAACCGGGACAAATGCCCCCTTTTCTACTAGTGGTACGAGACTCTGGGATCTTTGATCCTTTGCTTCCTTCTTATATGAACAGGCAGAACCACTGTCATTGCCCGTCAAATAATAGAGTGCGTACGTCAATGGGTCTGTTAGCCGCGTATTGCTGTCTGCGTGCAGCAAACAAATAATTTAACTGAACATGTGATTACGCCGAAACACAATTTACGCTCTATAAAATATTCGAGGGAAGAAATCACCTGAGATTTGGGGACAAAAGATCAGGTGAGGCGTGTGCTGCCGTCAAGCTCCTGTGTCATAAGAAATTATCAACGTAGACAAGTTAAATTAAACCTAGAAACAAAAATAAATCACTTGCATCATCTCAAGAACAGGAGATGGAGAAGTGGGAGCGAGAGTTCTGCACAGGATGCACAGAGGACGACCACCTCACCTCGCCTCGCCTCGCGTCGGTGATGTTGTGAGAGGAGTCCTGGTTGAGCCACTCGACGCCAGTCCAGTCGATGAAGTCGACCAGATCCACCTGCTAGCGCGACATCGATGCGGAGGCGACGGCCGCAGTAGGGGTGACCGTGGTAGTAGAACGTCGATGGTAATGGTGGGCGTACGTGCCGGGCGCGGACGCAAGGCGATGTGGTGCGGGGCGGAGATGTCGGCTCCGGTGTGAGGCGGAGGAGAGGAGCGGCGGGCGGCCGGCTAGGCGGCGTCCCCGACGGCCAAGAGGACTGGGGCGGCGGCGAAGGAGAGGACCGGGGCGGCGGCGGAGGGCGAGCGGAGAAGAGGAGCGGCAGCGGAGGATGGCGAGGATGGGGGCGGCGGACGGCCCGGCTCTGGTCGTTGGGAAGGGGAGGAGGAGCGAGCGAGTGCGGGGCGTGCGTGCGTGCGTGCGCAGCCGGAGCGGTTTTTTTCAACGGCGTGCGGCTGAGAGAGACGAAGCGGTAGCGGAGTAGCGGTGTCGTTAGCGAGGGGGGCATTTCGTTAACGATGGTTTTCGTTAACCATGATTTTAGGCCTTTAGATCGTTGATTAGACGGTTAATATGGTCAGTTGGATCTGCCCTCGCTTACTTTTATAGTGGTAGGTTAGGGAAAGATCTCGCACACGATTACATAGATAGATAGATCATCAAGGACTCCAAAATAGATGATACTAAAACTTTATTTTTTTAAATCATGAAATAACTAAGGATCAAACTAACATAGATAATGATGATAAAAGTGGTGGTGATACGATACCGGGGCACCTCCCGCAAGCTTGGCACAAGCCAAAGGGAGTGCCCATACCGTGTACTCAAGTTTCTTTCTTCGGTGACGATGGTGGAATGTTCTTGGTGATGATGTTTCTGACAACGCGATTTCTTCTTCAAGCCTATTAACTTGGTGCTTAAGATCCATCCTTCCGGAGCTTCCAGGTAACAGTTAATGCACCATCCACCCAGGGGTGTTTCCCGACTGAAGGAGATGAAGCAACAGTCTTCTTCAAATTACCATAAGAAATAAATTGAGCGTTGGGAGGTTTAACCATATCCGGAAAGCTAGATCCCCCGTCTTATAGATGCATGACTCCGAGTAGTGGTCGCAAAGTTTCCTCCTGCTCCATGGAATCCAGCCTCTTTGAGTCAGCTTCAACCTCCTCAATGTTCGCCCACGCATAATGATCATCATAATATGCTCTTGGGTGTGCAGCATCATGGGAAACATGACTCTCTCCAACTGAATCTTGGGACGACATATTCTCAGACCTGTTAGAAAAACACCACGAAACAATAATAGGGGAAAGCTCTGCGATACAGTGGTCAAAACCTCGGAAAGTATATATAATGAATTTTTTCGTGCAAGACAAGTAACATGGAAGAGAAACGGAGTTAGGAAAGTCCACGAGGGGGCCACAAGCCTAGGGGTGCACCCCTTGAGCTTGTCACAAATGTTTTGTATCTTTTTTTACTGTTTTATTACATCACCGTTTGCGATTAATGCATCACACAGTTTCGTCGAATGGTCTCTGATTGTAGTGTTGCGTTAGCAGCATCCTGCAATAGTGTTGTGTAAACATATATTATGAACTTTGTTACTCATATATAAATTTTAGTCTAGTAACGTGATGTTATATGCATCCATAACCATATTGTATTTCTAGTCACATATGACGCATACGTAATAGATGAACTTGCCTACACAATAATATTCCTTATTTTTCTTTCCAAAATAAGAATTTATACACCCCCATGCGAGATCTTTCAGCCGGGAAACTGCGCGATGCGACTTGCCGCCTAGGAACACTTTTCTGTGCCTTGTTCATGTGTTCGGCTAGGTATACGTGATGCGACTTGTCGTCTAGGAATGTTTTGCCAACATGCACCGTCAAAGGGGCATTTGTTGGAAGATCATTCTATTCAATATTAGTAATATCTTACCACATTAATGACCACCGCCCATCTTGTCAAGTTTCTGAGGAAGTTTTGAACCAATGGGATACGAATATCCATATTTGTGTCACAAATGAGAAAGTTAATGAGCAATCATAATTATTGGACAACGCTAACGTCCATATATATGGTGGAAGCCAAACCTGCCCACACACTCTACAACATAAAGACTGCGTCACGTCACCGCATTCATGCATGTGAAAATCTTCTTGGATTTTCAGTTTTTAAAATATTTTATCTCTTAAATGAAAATTCCGATTGAAGATTCGTTTTCACCATTAAATCCATCACGACGAGATCTTCGAAACTAGATCTCATATCAATATATTTCAACAACAAAAAAATTGGGTTAAAAGTTGTCATGTCTATTGCACATGAATTGCCATGATGTTTACACTGAAGTTGTCATGATATGTTTCAACTATTTTTTTCTACATATAAAAATAAATTTTTACATATTATAAAACAGGAATTAATAAACTAGACTTGCCATGAATCATAAACTAAAATTGTCATGATACATGTACTTAAAATTGCCATGGTTCGTGCAAAAAATAATTTTCATGGTCAAACTACTGGAATTGCCATCATCAACAAACTAAAATTGTCATGCTCTACAAACTAAAAAATTACCACATGGCAACTTTAGTTTAAGCACTATGGCAACTACAATGTAAACATCATGGCAGCTTTTGGGCAATTTTTTTTCGTCGAAACATATCAACATGGGGTCTAGTTTTGAAGATCTCGTCGAGACATATTTAATGGTGAAAACGAATTTTTAATTCGATTTATTAATTAGGAGATAAAACATTTTTAAACTGAAAAACAAAAATATTCCTGCTGATGTCATCTGTTCATACGTGGCAAAATGAATGGTGATGAAGGCGTGTGGGCGATGTGCAAGATGCCACACGTGTGGGCGTTAGTTTTTTCGTAATTATTTTAGTTTTTCTTTTTAAGATGGAGCTCATAATTTGAGTCAGATATCTTATCCAATCTCGTTGGACTCATGTGATTTATATGTTGCAGCGAATATATACCTTGGGTGACCTAGTAGAAATTCGATTATAGTTTTAATAACTTCAGGTATTTTCAATTATTCTCTAATTAGTAAAAGCATAGAATATTTTTGAATATAAAATGTTTATAATAATGAGCTATATAACCCGGTCCTCCCCACTTTCCATGTACATATAACTTACATAAAACTTTCCATATTTGTAACGTTTAATTCGGAACTTATTATGGAGCAAGTATGTTGGTTGTTGGTATGTTGAATAAAAGTCTCCATCTTTAGTCAGACTAGACAAATGGATGGGACTGTGATACATGTATTTTCCATCAAAATTTCCTAAAGATAAATAATCTACTTTAATTCTTATAGGGTCACCACTATTAATTCTGAGTTTGACTTCTTATATTGTAGTGGATTGCTTAAAGGACTACTGAAAAATCTGTCAGAGGGGGGAATAATAGAATCAAAAATAAAATATATTTTCAGACGTAGAGAAAAATTCAAGAAAAATATGTGAGCATGGTTTGGATAGTAAAAAAAGTTGCTTGGTAGGCCCAAGCAACTAAGATATAGGTGCATAGTAAAAAAACTAAGATATAGGTGTCTCAACTCTTTAGCGGCTTAGATAGGACAAATGTGTCACACATGCTAGTGCGGGTACCCTTTCCAGGGTATTTTTCTTTCGCTCGCTGAAACCTAATGCTTCCCGAAGGGTTCTTTCTACATGATTTCCCCCTTCAGTTAGTCATTTTGAACAAAGAGTCATCACCATCACTAATACGTATAAAGGAACATCGTCATCCAAGTCATCTTCGCCATCTGTATCAACAACACTATCTTCCCAATGCATTTCTATAACATCTTTATGAAAGTTGTGTAGATCAGTTAGCGTTATTACCACACCCACAATATCGGTAGAGACAACACTTGTGAATTATTAATCCTTGCCCGTTATTCCTAAAAATACAAACTAGTTTTGCTTGTTATTCTATTATTGAATATTCCCAATTTTAATTCTTCTTGCATACGAGATCAACTCCAAACACTAGAGATGCCAATCCTTGTAACTACCAAAGGTAGTGAGATTGACAACTTCACTACAAGTGTTTCTTAGTAAAGGGCAAGGCAAATAATTTTCATGTAGGAGAACTCCCCAGATTGATACCTTGGTTGTCATTGAGGGAACCATGATTGTTGCTTAAAATAGTGTCCCTTGAGTGAATAATATCTCAAACTCCATGGCTTACTCCAGAAAAAAATTGACCAACTACTATCTTCAGTTATCACACATTTTAGATTCAATGAAAGTGCATTAATCACCGGGTTGTTTTGGTAATTCATAAACACATATATCTCCTTGAGCTAATTCCTTCTCAAACAATGTTCAAGGAAAAGTTCAATTTAGTTACAACAAGGGCTGTAAAAATGGACCCCTCAAAATGCTGAGGACAAGTGTTGGATCAAGCCTGAAGACTTCATTTTGCATTTGAGTGATATAAACATTTTTTTAGAACGAAGGCTCAAGGGGGACCCCGACTTTGAATTAACAAAGCCATCAACCGGACAGGATTACACAAGGCCACCAAGCAAGAGTGACCGAAAGATACAAGGGAGCTGAGAGAACAGCTTACAATGCAACGCACACTACTGCACACAAAGGAAGAGACATGAAAGATCTGCAAGTAATGTCGAAGCCTGCTGCACATCGACACCAGGAGCAGGAAAGCAGAGAAGCCTCGGGGATCAACCAAAGGCCTGCAAGCACTGAGAGCAGCCGGATCATGGGATTGGGACCCCGCAACCTGTCTTCCAACGCCGAATAAGACCCCAATTTTCTCGCCTAGGCTCGAAGGCGCCGCACCGTCGGGTCGTCGGGCTCTCACCCGAGAGCACGGACATGTGCCGGTCGTAACCCAGAACAGGCATGGCTCACGGTTCTCACCACGTCGTAGGCTCACACCACTAGCCGCACTGCCACCTACCCGGGAAACCGAGAACAGAAGGAAATCCACTGGGGGGATTGTCGAAGAAACCAGCTGCAAAGACCCAAGGCCGAAGCTTGGAGAAGCCTCTGCTTGGACTCGCAGCCGACGGGCGCTCTCCTACCTCGGCGCCACTCACCCGGAGAACCAGACGACCCAAGGCGGCGCCTCCAAGGAGGGAACGACGCGCAGGGCGCCGCCACTGCCCAACCCGAGACGAGTTTTGGGTTTTCACCCGGGATCTGGGACAGGGATGGATAGGGGAGTCCTCAGCGGTGCCTCGAAGGAGAAAGGCGATGCGCGCACGCGCCATCACCGCCGTGGTCAGAGAGCCTACCAAGGGTTTCCCCCGGACTCAGACTATGCCACCAGCACACCGCCGGCACCGAAACTGGCAGCCAAAGCTGCAGAGCGGACAGCCAGAGGAGAGGAGTGAGCGGAGGAGGAGAAAACAACCCGACCTTCAGATCTGGATCGGAAGAAATCCACGCCACGACCACCCCCCGCCGGCTCCGCGCCGCCCGAGCAGCCGAGGAGGCTGGCCGCCACATGCCGCGCACGCCGCCTGTTGTAGAGGCCGCGTCGCCTCGCCGACCGGGGCCGCCACCCGGAGTCCGTGGTCCTTCGCGAGGGGAACGAAGCGACGAGGGACCTCGCCGGCACCTTCATCGGCGGCCGCCGCGGCTTGCCTGGCGTCCCTCAGGTGGCGACAAGGGGAGGAGATGCTGGAGGGGGTGGCGGCGCCGGGGGGAAACCCTAGTCGCCCCCGGGTC